>NW_016690195.1:1495320-1739524 GCF_001604755.1 Lepidothrix coronata | reverse complement strand
ATAATTTCATTATTTATCTTCATTGCACTCATAGCTAAAGAGTGGCAGTATCCCACTGTCCAAACAAAAAAAAAAAAAAAAAAAAAAAAAAAAAAAAAAAAAACAAAAAAAAACAAACGGGAAGTGGGCATTTTGGGGGGAAAAAATTTTTTTTTTTCTTTTTTTTTTTTTGCCTTTGTCAGCAAGAGTTCAGCTAATTCTATCTGACAAAGAATGGGAGTGGGACTTAGCATAGTACAAGACCTGTGAATAAGACCCTAATCAGTTGCTTGTTACAGGGTCTGGCATGCTGTTTCTAGGAGATGCAGGGCTGAAAAAACATGCTTGTCCGCTCTGAGACCATCCCAACTGTCTAAAGGTTTTTGCTGTATTTATGTATGAAATAATATATAAAAAGGAGTTATTTGACCTAAACTACTTTGGGAAAGGTCTTTCTGTGTATAAGCCTGACCATGCCTTCAAATTTTTTGGCTGGCTTGCTTTATTCTCGAGTGTTTGAGGAGTGATTGATTGTTCTGGAAGCAAACTAAAAAGATAGATCTGAAGTTGTGAGCTCTCCAGGTCTAAAGAGCATTATGAGAGTAGGCATGTTTTAAGAGTACACATTGCAGTGCTTTAGCAGCTAAGTACAGGCAGCTGCTCTTTGGACAACTTTGTTTTCATAGTTCACGCAGCTCATATGTAGGAGAGGCTGATTTATGTGCCGTCTCCACTCGTTTCCATACATGTGGTTAGAAGGGGGAGAAAGAACCTGTCTAATGCAGTAAAGATGCAGCTCAATTCACTGAAGAAAAGTGTAATTTAAGCAAGTGTTTATTCCAGGAGACTGTAATTCAGGAAAAACAAATGTATTTTAAATAATGGCTGAAATCTACAAACTTTTAGAAATGAAACTGCTGTCCCTCATTTTTTACAGGTGTGTTTGCATCCCCTTGGCTTGTCTGTGTATTCCATAAATAAGGAACAGATTGGTTTAACTCAAATGGTGACTACAGTACTGTTTTGATTCTGTCACAAAAGCATATAACTTTTCAGTACACATTTTTTGGCAATCTAATCATCAGTTTTTGCTTCCAAAGCATTGTCATGATCTATTGCATTTTCTGGTACACTACAAAGTCCAGACCAGACCAACTGGAATCTAATGGGGTCCACATGAAGTTTGTACGTCAGTATTGTCATTGTTCTGCATCTTGTAACTGAATGACCAAACACCTCACAAACCCAAGTATTATAGGAATAGCTTTATTATCTTTAAACAATTCCATTATATTACAATTTATCCATCAAAATGCAAAATTAGAAATATTAAACAATTTCCATAAAATATTCAGGAACAAAGCATGGGTGTGTATATACATATAGATTTTTTAAATAGTGTTATTTAAACAATGACTAAGTTATTAAACCACTGTATGAAATGTTGATAATGGATGGGCTTATTTCACAGTCAGAAAAGGATAATGCAGACCCCAGGCCCCAGTATTCCCAGTACATGAGAGACACGGCTTTTAGAAATATCTTTTAACAAAACAACTCACATGAAAAACATTGCAGTTACTACATTCTTTTATTTACTGTGCATTTGGTCATATCAAGTATGCATAGAAGTTACTAACTCTAAAGCGTATGCTCCAAATGGTGATCAGATTTTATTCCAGTTCTTGTCTCTGACTCCAGCCATATTCAGGAATCTCTGGACAAATTCATGTCCGTAAGCACACAGAAAAGGGGAGAAAAGTTAACATGCATAGCTGAAAACCAAGTAAGCTTTTGAGTTTTAAAATAAAACTGCCATAGCCAGATTTGGTTTATAAAGTCATCTAACTGTGCCCAGAGACAGTGATTTCTTGTCTACAACAAGAAATACAGGTATTTAACATATATTTGTAAGTGTATTGTGATGGTATCATTAACTATTAATGTGCCTGTGGGTCCATAGTTTTCAATCAATTTGGAAAAAAAGAAATCTCACTTTGCTTAGTACATATTTGAAACGTCATGTTTCTAAATATTCCTGGTTTTATCTGTTTCAAGATTATAAGCATAAAATGAATTAGGGCTGAAGGGAGCACATACAACATAGATCAGAAATAAGCAAGACCCCACAAGGCTGTACTTAGCACCTGCACATCTGGGTTACATTGAGCTTATGGATTTTAAGGAGACAGCTCTGTTTCTTAAATTTTCGAACTGCATGTTACTTCCAGCTAACGACCAGACAATGCACAGTCATACACACATTGAAAGTACTTCTGAAAATTTGATGGTGGATAAAATAAAGTTTCTGTATACAGACAGTTTTAAAAATAAATTCATGTTGTAGGTCATGTTTTGTCCTCCAAACCACACAAAGGCACTAGTTTACATTACGGACTAATGTCCTGCAAAACTTCAGTCAAATAAAGGAAGCTATTTTAAGGTTAAAGTGGTGCTAAAACCCAGCTGTCACTAGTAACTTAAAACAGCCACACTGGGTTTTTCAGATTTAGTGGGGGAAAATGTTTTGCCTCAGGATGCACATGTTGGGGGAGTGTGGGTGTGGGGGGAAAGGCTCAGCCTTGAGCAAGTTTTTACAGCTGAGTTATAAACCTGGTTTATAACAGAAACTGGCAGACCCTAAAAGATGATATAGAGGTATTGGTAGACATTTGTGTGTGTGGCACAAATGTCTGTATGCACGCAGTTTTCCCCTATTCTCTAATTTTTGGTTATTGAAAAGAAAAGGGATTTTGATTGAGCTATAGTCCAAGGCTGTTCCTTCTCACTTTATTCATTTGCCAGAACACTTTCCTTCCAGCACTAGTATTTTGGCTAGAGAGCAGGAATGTTGTTAAGATTAGAAAAGCTATTGGGCTTTGTTATGAATTTCTACCTCCTCAAAAATTATATGCATCTCTACTTGATGTAGGTTACTGCAGAGAAAGCATTACTTTCACACTGGTATGGCATTACTATACTCAACACAAATAACTACTAATTAAATCCTTTCCTCAAGGCCTTGTTTTTCACCATGGTGAATTTGCTAATGAATACTTGTGCAAAATTTGGATCAACTATGTACTGATAGGTTTTAGTTATAGTTGGGGGCTGTTCAGCAGCCACGGTTTGCAGTGCTGGCACTGTGGAGGTGCTGGGAGCGAGGTGGTAGGATGTCTTTGTGATGTACTCCACCAGGCGGTTGTACTGCTGTTCTGACAGTCTCTCTCTACCTCCATCGGCCTGAAATCAGATACGATAAAACAATTACTGAGTATTTGACAGCAACTGAACTGAGTAGTAAGGACAACGACTTCCATATTACTCTCTTAAAAATCTTCCTCCCTAAAATATTTCTTACGATAGTTCAAAAGATTTTTTAAATCAACAGTGTTCTCCCATAGTTTAGTCCTTGGTGAATTACTCCTCCCCCCCGCTGTTTTGGACACTTCTGAGAAGCTCTAACTCTGCCACAGAAAATTTAAGCAGTATCTTTTGAGAATTTCATGGATGGACACCTTGGCCATGAGTAGAACTTTACAACAGATCAACTCTTTGTATACAGCAAAAGCATCCAGATCCCTTTTAGAAAAATGGCAGTAGCTCATGGAGGTGCTTATCAGGTAGCAATTCTAATTAGCAAAAACATTTTCTCAAAAAGTATAATTAAAGACAGGCCATAGTAATATCTGGGCACTTAATTTTAGGTCTCTAACTTACTTGATTTAAAATAAAGACTAGAAGCTACCTTCCAGGTGAATGTTCTAAGGCAGGATATATCCATCTGCTTCTGGTAACAAAAAAAAACCCCATTCTGGGTCAGAGGACTCACACATGGACATTTTTTTAAACAAAAGGGTTTTACGAAAGATGATTTGGGTATTTTGTTTCTGGAGAAGACATTAAGGTGTCTGTGCAAACTGGCTTTCCCACCACCAGGAGCTGGAAGGACTCCTCTGAAGAAATCTCTTTTCTGCAGGCTGAAACATGTAGAGGTTCAAGGCCCTAGCAAGAGAGATTCAAGTGACCTACCTAGTGGAAAAAAATACAGTAAATCAAATACTGTCAACAGAAAGGTGGCATCTACCTATGGTTCCAACCACATAAAGTATTAGATGAAAAGCTGTGGACAAACCTGACTTTGGAAGGTCAATCTGCTGTGCCCTCTTTTTTGAAGAAGTTGAAGATGACTATGGCTAGCTTGAGAAGGGAAGGCAAGCAGGCAGGCATCAAGCTAATTGCATGGTTTCAAAAAAACTTTATTTCAAAAATACCACCGTGGATGCTACAGTAGTATGACTATCTAAGTCATTCAGAACAGAAGTTATTTCCAAAATATCATAATGAACAAAAAGACAGGAGTTATCTTAGGGCTAGGGTTTGATGCTTCCTTATTTACAGCTGCAGAACTGCTGAGCAGTTTAATTTCTGTGGGGTTAAAATGTCTTTGATGGACATCACAGTAAGGATTTATAGACTGCTATCTTCTGCATGTCTTTCAAGGAGTTTTACACGTCTTACTAGATATGATGATGTTTTCAAACTGCCATTGGATTCCATGATCAGTATCTGGTCACATCTCTGGACTGCAAGACTCAAATACATCGATGCTTATTTGAAGAAAGAGTTAATATGATTGATAGATAGTGACAGATGTCACATTCACATCAAAACAGTCCCTTCTGTTTTTTTTTCACTATGCCTTTGGAGATGGATTTGCTGCTCAGCAAATAGAAACACTCCTGTTTTCAATCATCATCACAAAAATGCAAAAGGAAGCAGGCTCACGAACAAGCTCAGAAGCTTAAGGTTGAAGCCTATGCCTAGAAAGAGCAAAAATGATGAAATGAGCAGAGGAGAGTGTTGTTTTCATGAACGACCTTAAGGGAGGGAAAAATCAGAAGGCAGACTGCAGCAGACTCACGGCTAACAGTGGAGAATGGTGTCTGAACCACGTCTGGTGGCTCAGTAGAAGTATCTCAGGAGTCAGTCTGTTTCACCGGTTGAAAGGAGAGAAATATGCTGAAGCACCATCTATGTAAACTAGATTTTAAGTTATGGGGTAAATCTTGCATGTAGGTGGCTTCACACTTTTTCCTGATTTCTCCTTCTAGAGAGGTAAGCCCAGGGGCAGCTGGGTTCTGCCTTCACACTGACCAGAAGACCCAGCTTATCAAAGGAGATGGAAATGGTGCTGGCATCCCATTCACCTACTCTTGTGAACCCATTCTTCATTCAGCCTCAGGCTATATTCCACAGATACAGCATAATTATCCAGGAGGAAATATTAACTGTGCTTGGATGGTCTTCCAAAGTAACTGGGACCCTTCCTGCTTCTAGAGGGCTTCATCTGTAACTAACTAACTGCTTCTGCAGCCACTTTCAGTTTGGCTTATATTGTCAAGATAAGAACAGAAGCTTGGAATTGCATTTTTTCCCCAAAGGCACCTAACATTGTCACTAAGTGCTCTCACCCATGGCTTTGCACAACTATCATGTTAATATCCAGACCATTCAATGGTTCAAAACTTAGTCAAGGGTTGCTTAATGCACCTGCTAGAGGAACAGTACAGATATCATGCCCTTTCATGCTGGAAGGGTTAAGAACTTTTGGCTTTATATATTGTGGAGGCGAAGAAGCCATCAGGCAAACCAATTGCTTAATGAGTCAAAATATACTTTTGGGTTAAGAACTCCACAATGCTTCTAAAATTCCTCCCATTACAGCTTATAAAGAATAAGCCTTCAGCAATTCTGACTCCACAGTAGACAGACATAGCACCTGTGTTGGGCAGTCCAGATGTGTTGGGCTCCTCTGTGCACACCGACTAAGATCTGGTTCTTAAGGGTTTTTTTTTTCCACTGCTTTGAAAAATCCAGAGACTGGTTTTCAGCTCTAAAGATGGTAACATGTAGCACTGTCATGAAAATCCTGTTGCATATTACCACAAAAAAATTCTGGAATATTTGAAGGGCCCTTCGATTTGTTGTTGTCTTCTTGATATTATGAGCTATACCAAGAGCAGCTGGAAGAGCAAGCCTTTAGAGTATGACATCTGTCTGGAAGCAAGTAGTGTGTCAATTACTTTGGAAGATAATCCAAGTACAATTAATGCTTCCCTTTCAATAAAAATGTTGTCAGTGCCAGAGTTTTCAAGAATCCATCCAGGCTATTCCTAGCCAGATGGATTAAGTTATCTATTGTGGAGGCGAACAAGCCATCAGGCAAACCAATTGCTGAAGGAGTCAAAATATGCTCTATAATATCTCTGGTGATTACAGCTGTAGAAACTCATGTTTTGTTTCCTAACTGTTCCAAGAAGCTGAGGAGAAGGAATGGGAGAAACTGTTTTGGGCATAGCTGAAACAAAACTTTTGGCAATTATTTTTGTGAGCAGTAACACAAAAAAGTGGATTTTTTAAACATTGAAATGAATTGTTTCAATTTGTTGCAATATTTCTAGCATTTTTGACTAATTAGTCAGAAAAACAGAGATAATTTACATTTGGTAACATTACCTAAAAATTCTGTCCATCTTTACTAATGTCATCATGCACAGACATGTCTGCACTTCAGCTGAGGACATCTCCAGTGCAACAAGATGGCCTAGTTTTAATATTGAGGAGTTGTGCCTATTTAGGTGTAGGTCTGCAGCTCAGAGGCTGCTCAGCTGCAAGTCACAACTTGTTCCTCCTAAGGTTCCTTTTCCTAATCACATCACATCCAGTTTTTAGAAGCTCTTGACAGGGAGCTGAAGGGGGAGGCTCTGGCTCCCATCAGCACTGGTGCTGCACATGACACCCCAGAGGACCATAGAACTGACATGTTCAGCTGCAGAAAGGAAATCATTAAGTATGAGGTCTCCCAATCCACTAAGGCAAAAAAAGCATAGTAAACATTAATTACAAAAGAATTTTACTTAACTCTAGGTAATCACTAAAACTATATGAAGTTTTTTGGAATCTTTTGTTGTGTAGCTGCCTTAACAAAAAACCTCAAACTCCTTTTATTCTGGTCTTCCTTCCTTTCAACTGCTCCTTCTTATAGCACATTTCTTTAAATTTTCACACAAATTTAAGAATAGGCATCTGCATTCTCAAGGAATATTTTGCCAGGTCTGTTTTATATGGCATCCCTCAACTTTTGCTGTCTTGCCATCACTGACTGTGCTGCACCAGGGCACAGGCACTCTTCACAGCTTTTACCATGCCACACATTTTCACTGCAATCTCAAGAGCCTGTGTCAGCAAAGGAGATGCTGTACTGATGCTGTACTGATGCTGTACAGCTCAAGGCTTACAGCTCCTGGTGGTGCACTGCTGCACCACTTGAGTAGGACTCCCGTATTTCCATCCATAACTTCATAAAAACCCCATGTATTTGGTCCAGTACCTGCAAAAGAGGTCACACTTACCATGTGTAACTAGTGTGTGTATGTGGGAAAGCTGGACTCTGCACATGCCAGGTATGGTTGCTCTGTGACTTCAGAGGAGCCATTTGCCCATAAATCCTACACATTCCCAGCTGGAGCAGCTGTGGGGACTAGAATTAGGCTCCCTGTCCCTTGCCTTCCCTTCTCCCAGACAGGCAGCCCCTCTGCACCCTTCATCACCCTCTTGCAGCAACCTTTGGGCAAGCTGCCCTTTTCCCACAGCAGCATTCTACTCCTCACCCCTTGGATAACCAGACACAAAGACAAAAGCTATCACACTCCAATCTAATAAAAAAAAGATCAAGGTTGGTGCTAAATTTAGGGTTGGAATAGGTTGAATGCATCAAATGCCTTAGGGAGAACAATTTTTTTTTTCTTCTTCCCTCCAGGACAGTAGCTCTGGACTGAGCAGGATAGTGTGGACTCAGTCTGATGTGTGCCATTCCCAACCACTCAGCACTCAGGGACAAAAAAATCTGAGCTTTGTCCACTTGCATCAAAATTTAAGTAATTCCTCATGTAGCTTTTTGATGAGAGAAGGCAATTTTAGTCAACAGTGCTCTGTGAAACTGAGGTTAGTGGAAAGACAACAAATGTGAATAGAGAATTCAGCACTAAAAAAAGCTTTTACAAAAATATTCAAGTGCTGTCATGACACAGATGAAGTCGTTGCTGTGCTGGAATTGATGGCAAAACTCTTCAGTCACTTCAGCAAAGTTAGGATTTGACTGAAGGTGCTCCTACTTCTTGTCACACCTCATACTTCATGTGGTTTTACATGTTCTTTTCTTATATTTGAAACAGAAATTTCTGGTATAGCAGTCTATGAAGTACCTGACACACTTCTATAAAAAC
Source organism: Lepidothrix coronata (assembly GCF_001604755.1). NCBI lineage: Eukaryota > Metazoa > Chordata > Aves > Passeriformes > Pipridae > Lepidothrix > Lepidothrix coronata. The sequence goes on along the minus strand of NW_016690195.1, from coordinate 1,731,257 downwards.
AACTGGGACATGCTTGTTTGTTTTTGAAATGCTCTCTCATATGATTCTACTTGAAAATTTAACACAATAAACATTGTTTCCCGAAAGTGCAAAAATATAACATCCTTCTACCATTAAAGAAGATAATTCAAATGGCTTAGAGATCCTTCAATATGAAGATGAATGTTTTATGCTCTTACTTGCAAACACTTGGTGCATCCAATCTCAGAAAAGAACTGACACAGTTTAAAGTTAGCATTGCAGAAGAAGGAAGATCTAAAGAAGCAAATACAACTGGCAGCCAAGCAAAACAACTGCACTGGAAGTGGCAAGATAAGAAACATGCTGAAAGGAGCATCAGCACCACTGATCTGTCATCAGAATTCACAGAAGAATGAAAGGAACTGCTCTTGCTGGCACCTTGTAGGCACAGGCAGCAATACTGACTTGCCAAACAATAAACACCTTGTGCACATCTAGGCATGAAAACCTTTTTGGAAAAGAGGTGATGCTTACCAAGAACCCAGACTACCTCTACATTTTCCCTCAGAAAATTTCTGTCATAGATATGGTATATCATGATCAATAAGAGGACAGAAGGGAGGAGACACCTCCCTCTCATCCAAAGGGCAACACAGTCAAGTATGAGGCACGAGAAAACAGCAGGTCTCCTGGTTTGGCACTTATACCTTTGGCCTCCTGACCCAGTATCACCAACCAGTGACTATCCCCATTGCCAAAAGCATCGGCATCAGTTGTAACTTTATCTTTGAATGAAAAACATACTCAAGTCTTTACCTCCAAATCAGAAGGCACTCTCTGCTGCTTTAGCTGCACCTTCAGCAGATCTTTTTGCTGATCATCTTCCAGACAATCGATTTCAGTCACGGGGAATGCCTGCTGCTGCGTGTCTTCACTGATGCTGACGACAAAGAGCACCTCTGAGGTGAGCAGCAAGCAGCCTTCATGCTGCTGGCCTGATCCACTCACAATCATGACATCTAAGGCCATATGGACCTCTGGCCTTCCTAGAGATTGCAGCATTTTCCTGCATTATCAAGGGAAAAAAAGAAAAAAAAAGATGAAAAGAAGAAGTAGTCACTGTTGTGCATCGGGTCCTCCAGGGCTTATTTTAATCACTAATGTTTTTACTTAAGCCTGTAGCTATCACCTACAGATGTAAAATAAGCCAGGGAGTGTATCCAAAACACTATTACTGAAAGATATTAGACTTCAGATTTAAAGAATGAATGTGAAATTGTTACTTATAAAAACCCCTTAATCATTCACTTCAAAATTGGCCTAGTATCTGTGCTAGGTCAGCCTATTTCCTATCCTATTTCCTTGATAATAGAAAAATTACCCTGAGAAGTGGCTTAGAGATTCAGGGCAGAAAATAAAGCTATCTTCACTAACAGCTGTTTCTGGAGATGTGCAGTATTTTTCTTGGGCTTGGTGCAATGATAAATAAGTAAGAACTCACTGAATGCCATTAAATAAAGATCAGCTCTGTAGTTTCAGAGCTGGATGCAGATCAGCAGCCCATCATTTGCAGATTGGGTTTCTATGCTGTACCTTTGTGTTTAACGTTCCTAAGCAAACTGCCATAACTCAGCCTTTCCTAGGGAAGCAGCCTGTTAACTTGACCACAGGCCAGAACCTATTAATAAACAATGTGGATGTAAAAATGAGCAATTGTCTAAATAATTTTACCAGACATATTTGATGTGGCTGTTTGGAGCCTGCTCAACATGTTGATCATTTGGATGAGAGCGCTGCTTGGGAAGCTGAGAAAGTCCAGCTCCATGCAAAATACCTGTGGTAAGAGAGTTCAGGTTTTTCAGTAGTTGTTTTCTACAAAACAGTTACGTGTTGCAGTGATGTCATCTGTTTAAAGCAGTTCATAAAACAGTGCAGATCCAAAATGATGTCACATCTTTGGAAGCTGTAGTCAAGATAGTTCATTAAATATTACAATGCAAGAGTTGTGCACTTAACCCCAGTGATCTTGCATTAGCAAGAAACAAAAAAAGCTCCACTGTGTGTTCTCCGAATTAGCCATACACTTGCAATCAAGAGAAACATAATGCTCCTGAGAGCCATCACTTCAGAGTAGGATCAGACACATCACTTAGGATTTATGTAGAAAAAATCAAGACTGTTGTTAACTTTCTTGCTTAATATTAAAATACTTTCATATACGTGTCATGATTGGTACAAATTAGAAGGCAAGTTTGCCTAGATACTGTATTTAAATGTTCAGTTTCTTAATCCAGCTGTTAAACACAGATCCATATACATTTATGAGATCTCCTGGGGCATCTGGTTTATTGTGAATTCTTCTTAGTGCCAGCACAGAATGGAGACTACAAGCAGCAGTTAAACAGGTTTCTAAAAAGACTCTCCCAAGCTGAAGATGATACAGTATGTATGCTTTCAGATGGCCTGTAAACTTTTAATGATGAGGTATGGTCACCAGAAAGAATTAGTGGGTTGCAAAAAAATTCACAAATTAAGTAGTTTTAAAATTTTTTACATGAGAGGCACAAAGTAGGTTATGCAGCAAGCACTACTGTTATATGGTTTGGTGCAAAGCTCCTCTCCAAATAAGTGGAAGAAATTTTCTTTTTTCTAATTAAGCATTCCAAAGGCATTTTTGCACAAGGGTGTCAATAACTTAGATTCCTTTTTACACAATGGATAATAATTTAAACAAAACATCAGCGATGAAAAAAACCCTTTAATTTTTAACACACATGTTGATGGTAATACTTAAAAGGAGCATCCCAGTTGTAACAGTTGGCTTACCGAGGTTCTCAGCATTATGTGAGTGAAAATGTTATTTACAGATGGAGAAAGAGAGAACATGTGTTTATTTCTGTGTGGTCCCCCACACCCCTTGGTCCCCCCCAAGGGGCACAGTCCCACTTCCAATTCAGTTGTGGGTAAGAGTTACTTGAACTTTTGTGTGTTTTCCTCTCACGCACAGTCAGTTATTATTGATACAGTTTTTATGTTTTTTTCCTGGCTAACTCCTTTTGTCACATGCTCATGGAAAACATGACGTCTTATATACCATATCTGCAATGAAAAGTGTCCCTCTACTATTACAAGTTTCTTGATCAAGAAGGGAGCAGAATTAAGTCTAGAAAGAATAATGCAACAACACACAGGCAGCTGACAACAGAAAAACATTTCTGATTTTATGGATATAGGTTTTATACCTATGGAATATATAATTCAGGAGAACAGTTATTATTTTGACTCATACAAACAAGCTAAAGTTGATTTGAAAGAATTCTAATAATTGTTTCATTATGTCTTTAAATAGATGGAATGAGTTGTGAATGTTGTTGGAAGCATCCTAAACTTAAGCCTTACAAGAACTATTCATATTCTAATCAACACATCACAAATATATTGCTAGTGATTAAAGTCTTAAACATGCAAGATTTGTCTGGTATAATTAGTGAAGCAAAGTTATTGACACATTGTCCTTTTATCAACAGGTCTTCCTGCTTCTCTTCCCTGACTGCCTCCGCTCACCACTTCCTCTTCAATATCCAAACCAACAGCTTTGATGTACTGATACTGGAAGCAAAGGAATTAGTGTATTTTGGTATTTTATTTTTATCTTTTATACTTCTTGGTTGTTCACATCAATTTGAAACGATTCGCCACCACTGCCACTAAGTGCTAAGTCTAGCTGGAAAACCCACTTCTGGTTGCTAAAAGGTTACCCATGTATCCAAAAACAGGACTGTCTCCTCATGACTCTCCAGCATCCAGTTTAAAGGGGATGCTCCCACTACATGATTCACTTCTTTCTCCCAGGAACATAACTCTCTCTTCGTGCAGAGATAGCACAACTCTTTCCTTGCCATAACAAAGCAATCTCAAAATAACACTCTAATTGGATATAGTGTTGCTCTAATCCTTTTATGTCAAAAATCTTTTGTAAGCACATATGTTTCTGTAACTAATTCTACTGTATTCCAAGAATTACTTCATGCTTTCTGCATTCTGTGTTTCTGTGGTTGTACATTGCTGATCGGTAACACAAGAGAGAAGCACACCATGATGGCTTTTAAGAAAAGCAGCACAACATTTGTAAGTATTCTAAATCTTTCTCTAAGTCACACAGCTACTGAGCGGAGGAAGCAAGACACAGCAGGTTGTATCTGAAAAGCATTTTAAAATTTAAATGGAGATGTTGGAAATAGCCAAACTCACCGTAACCTGTCTGGGAGACCAGCTCAGCTGCCCCTCCAATGGGCTTTGTGAAGACGCCCATGATTCCTTTCCCCACACCTGAGATGACCCCCCTGGCTTTGTGCCCAGCTGAAGCCTGGGCCTCAGATACTCGTTGAAAATTCTGCATCGGCTGATCCACAATTCCAGCAATTGCACCTGAAAAAAACAAGGGTCCCCAGTAAGTAGTGAAGATTAATATCTCAGAATAAGAGGAAATCTTATACTGGAATAGTTCTTGGAATAGAGACTGTACCCTACTCTTCTTATACAGCTATTTAGCATGTGACCAATTAGCTAAACACTACCTTAGCTTCAGTGTAAGTTAAATCTTGACTTTTTGTTTTAAACATTCAGATCATCTAACCTTACAGTATATTCTCCTCTTTCAACTACTTTTGTTAAATGCTCTTGCTGAGTTAGTTTAATTTGGCTCATTCGGTGTAGCAATTCTCAAAATTCTGGGCTAGGAATAAAATCCTCTGGTTTTAGACAACTTGAGCTCCTATGGAAATGAGATTTTCACGTAAGTGTGAGATTGACTTCATGAGAATAAAAACTGCTTGTATTCAATAGATCATTTTTATATCCTCTTCCACTGCCAGAAATGTTCATAAGCTAATGCAACTTTTGATATATTACTAAGATTAGCAGAATTAGACTTTGAGACTTTTTGTTACGTTTTTGTGAAAATGATCATATTTTACTTTAATGTGCATGGGTCAAACTTTTACAAGTAACACAAGTGACCTTCCCAGCTTTTAGTATCAACAAAGAACTCCAACTTAAATCTTCCTAAATGTAAACAGGTATGTGAGGTGGTACATTCCTTTGATCTTGAGTTTACGCTAGCCACTTAACCACAGACATGTCTCTAGTTGTTGTAATTTTGACAGATAAGCTATTTGGAAATCGCTAAGAGTACAGGGATTGGACAAAGCAACACCAGTCTGCCTGATCCGAGGTGCTTTGCTTAGTGAAAAGCAAGTTTGCAGGCTCCTTGGCCAGCTCTCAGTTTGCACCTGCAACTGCAAATATCAAGATAAAACAATTATTTAATGAGTAGGACCGAGTGTCACCCTGGTAACCAGGCATTTTCACTGCAACCTAGACATCTTTGAAGACTCTGCTTTGTATGCAGAAGCAAATCCAGGCATAATTCCACAGATTTGGGCAATTGCAACCGAGGTATTTGGCCCCATGTGTTTACCAGCGTGACATGCACTAGGGAGCAAGCTGCTAAGTGGTTTTCAGATGGTTTTAGTTTACTGTCACTGGATAAATGAAGAAGTTGCTGACTTTGAACAACAAGAACTAATATTGTACTTATATACTGGTTTTCTCTCCAAAGAAAAGATGGGGATGAGAAGCAGCACACATCTCCCCAGATCCTTGTCCCTGGGATACTATCCATCGGCAATTCAAGAAACTTGCAACTCCCATAAATGCCTTCCTCTCCTCTTAGAGAGATTTCTTCCAACTTCTGTATATGTATCCTTTACTGATAAATGTATAGTATTTTCCCAGAAAATGCTAGTCTATCTTTAATGTGATGCCTGTTTTTAATTGAGCTCACTCACTGAAGCTGAGCGTGCAGCTGAACGTTCACCCTTTGTACCACAAAGGCCATGAAGCTTCTTCCTTAATGCCATGCCATGGAAATGATACAATTTTCAGTTCATTAGTACTTACCAGCTGCTCCTGCTGCTTGACTAAAATAATACCACAACACCACATTACACAATTGGGATTGTTTGTGCAGTCTTTTGTGCAATTGTGATGCATTTGAAGGCATAAAACAATACTTGGTGTCCTGCTAAGTTATGATATTACACTACCCTGTGACCTCCCTCACCCTATCTCTTGAGGTCATCCACAGCAACTGCACTTTTAGAACAGAAGTTATTGCCTTATTAAATGTAATCCACCTAAGTCCTAGCACTAGTAAATTATTTACTGCAATACACTTGAGCAATGTTATAAGGTAATAATAAATAAGAGCCTACTCCAAAGGACCTGTGGTACGCTCCAGGCACTTCTCAGCTGGAATTAGGCCCAGAGGACAAGGAAACAGAATGGAAACTGCTGTGACTGTGTTATATAAGATTATTTATATACTGCCTCAAATAATATATAGCTTAATTAGCCAGTTGTTTAGTACTTTCACACTTTCTGTTACTCTGGCATTTTATGCATGCTCTGAACTTGTTTGTGAAGACATTGCGCTTTTGTCCCTCAAATCCTTTTGCAAGTCCTGTTGTTCTACCTGCAAAAATATAACCACTGATCTTCTCTCCCTCTTCGTAATTCCTTATCTCAAATTGTGACTTACTGACATAACTCATTCATGTGCTGTGGCCATGCCCACAAATCACATAATAAACTATAACCTTACTCCTTTCATTGAGGAGTGGCTGGTCCTACCACCCTTCCATGGGGAATCCAGATCTGTGCAGCTTCTTTCCTGTGTGTATGAGTGATGTGTGGGCAAAGGAAAAAAAAAAATAGGCCAAAGGCTGAGCCACCTTAAAACCCAAGAGCAGTGAGATAATGGTGATACACATGTGAGGTTGAAGGCATCTCCTCACACCTGGAATGGTGCAAAGCACATGTTACAGGTGCCCGTGTGGCTTCTTGCGTTCTAACATAAAGTTTGCTGGATGGACTTACCACAGAAGGTCTCTCCCTGCCAGATTTCAGTAGGGTATCAAGGGAGCAGAGCATGTGGTTCACTACATGTGGTTCCTCCCTTCCCACTCTTATCTCACACTCTCACATGGTGTCCTACTGTTGTCCCCGTCTTTTCCCTGTAATGTCCCTTGCCCATTATTTTTTTTCTTTATTAAATGAAACCATTCTCCATTTTTCCTTTCTTCCTTACCCTAGGCATTTGATTTTATATGCATGTCCACATATGTACACACAGATTATATATGTATAAAGAAAACCTCAATAAAATTAAACACCAAAGCAACAAAACAAAAACATATTTTGGACCAAAGAGGTTCCAGCAACAACATAACATCTGCTAAACATCAGATGGGGTGCATTCTGGTTAATACATGTTGCTCAGTAACAATAAAAAAGTTACTTTGATAACTACAAAATTCAGATATTTCAGAGTATATCACTGGATTACTTCAAGAATTTGATTACGGGCAGCAACTGGTTCGTGCACAGACTGACAAAGTTTGGTGCCTGTAGTACAGCTCACAGAACTTAGCAAAGCTTGGGTTGCTTGTGACAAACTCTTTCAGACAAAGACATGATTGGAAAAAATCCTCCCCCTCTCCCCAAGAGAAATGGGCCATGCTTTTCCACGAGGCTGGAAGCTAGCCAAACTGAAACCCTTTTGCTTCCTTTTCTCTTCTCTGTTGTCCTTCAGACAAGTCCTTTGGTGTTTCACACCAAAATACAGCTAAAGCGTAGTCTCACCACAGCAAACATCACATAAAAATGCAGCTCAAAGTAAAGAGCACCTGCTGCCGTGCATTAATGTATTTGCAGTATTAGTGTGTGGAATAGCACACAACTTCAGGATTAGCAGCAGCTCGTAGTATCTTGTGTTGCAGATAGGCAAAAGTAGAGTGGCCCTGATTCAGTGAGAGCTACACAGCGCTACCACCTGTAATAACAAAAATTTGAGCTTCTGAAACCCAGGCTTTACCTTTGCTGGCAGGGCAGTTACACTGTCCATCAGCATGACTCAATTCACTTTCCCTAAAAGCAGGAAGGAGTAACTGAAATGTTGAACACTTCTGCCATTGTAAAAAATGGCTCTTTGCGTAGTCGTCAGCTTTTTGGTTAATCAGAAATTCTCAACTTCCTAAGGGGAGCTACTTCAATATGATATTTTTCACTAGGACTTGCAGTTGAAAACTAAGCCCATAGTTTCAATAGTCTCTTTTACATGGTTATAAAGTATTATTTTAAGTTTGACCTTGTCATGCAAAATGTTCCTAGTCATGCTAGTTCCTCTGCGGGAATTCAATCATCCGAATATTTTACATACAATTTCACTGCATTTTTGTCTAATCATATAAAAGAAAAAAACACACCTATCATAAGTTTTTGCTTCTTTTCACACACAAATGTTAATAAAATGACCCAGAAGTCTCCCCCGAACTAGAAAAGAAGACAACAGCTGGCCAAAGATAACAATCAAATCAAACAACACCCTGACAGTGCTTGAGTCATTTAAAATGAGACAGGACAAAGCACTTAAGAATGTACCACAGGGAACAACTTGCACTGAGGACGAGACAAGAGTACATGATTTTGGCCCTGATTCAGCAAAGCTCTTAAGCACATGCTTAAGTGCTCTGCTGAATCAGGGCCACCATAAGCCAGATTTTCACAAAAAATCAGAAAGGCAACTCTTCTTTCTGGGTAGATACCACAATGTATCAGTGAACTGAGGCCTCTCACACGAATGTGCCTAGGCACGAAATCTGCATTTGTAATTTTTTTAGCTGCTTGCATAGGTCAGATGGCTTTTATGATCATGAGAGTACTGTGACTACCCTAGAAATCTCTTTCACACTTCTCAACTTTACAATTAGAAAGTCACAGAAATTATAGTTTCAAAAGGTCTTGTTCTCTGCATTTCTGTACTCATCAAACTCTTCATCCTTGTGAAGGAAAATAACTGCAGCTTCACTTTGCTTTGTTATGTATGAAGAACCTGTAACTGTTTTTAGAGTAAGCATGTTCATGTTTATTCTGAATATGCTGGTAAAAAAAAAGCAGCACAGTGATACCTTTGGTTAAAATATGACTGTTTTTTTTTTTTTGGAAGCCACAATATTCTTTAAACTAAATAGTCAGGACAGAAACAGCTTTCTGATGTGTTTGTAAAAACTGAACATTCTTAATTTAGGTCTTCACACAATTTATACAAATGCTGCTGTGTATACAGAGAAAACATGCTTTTTAAAAATTAGGCATAAAAAAATTATGCCTAATACAAATTCAGTGGAATATTTCTGATTTCTCCCTTAGTGAAAGGTTCCATACTTGTCAAGTCCACTTATACAGTATCTGTAGCTATTTATCTGCGTGCTTCATTGCCTCCACCGCTAAGAACAGAGGAATTTAGCAGGGAGGAATCTCTAAATAATAACAGCGGCAATAAGAACAAGAACTCTAGCTTGTGGAATATCACTATTTAAATGCTAATAATGAAGTTCTAAGTTTCTAACATGAAATCTGATTTCTCAGGAAATCGGGGACATTGAAATTCTAACTCCTTTTTTTTTGGTTTTGTTTTTAACTTGGGTTTACTCCCATGAACGACGGAAGCCTTGAGCGCAGAGAGGTGGAAGAACGGCGTATTTGTGTGTGCATGTTATGAGTTCTCAGCTTTCCTGAACAGCAGAAACTTTGCCTTATTACAGCCAAAGCTACAAAGTTTTGCTCTTTACTGCAGGCTGTACAGCTCATGCTTTTAGCTCTGAAGGGCTCTGGTGTGTCAGTGAAGGGGATATAGACACCATGTTATCTCACTGTCTTATTAATAACTGAACCAAGATCACCAGCACTGCAGGCTGACACAGCGCTTCTAAAAGTATAATCTTTCTTCCAAATACTCAACCTGACTGCCTTTAGCTCAATAAAACAAGAAGGAAAAATAAAACCTCCTCTAAACTGCCTTTGATTTGCAACACCAGTTGCAGTTTTCTATTGGGACAGTGGCTATTAATATATGAAATTTCTCCTTTATGCACATTTCTCCCAGGACACTCGCTTGCCGGTTTACAGGCATTATCAAATGACAGTGCTTCACATCATCTAAAGTTATTGCTTAAAATAATTCCCAGTAACTTAACCCAAACTTGTAACATTTTTACCACTTCCTCTTCAGGGCTTTCAGGGTTGCGGTTGCAAATTTAGGAGTTGTGTACACTACTGAAGATTAGGAAAGAGGACAAATCCTTTCAAGCTTCAGCTCTTCTAACCTTTTGCTCTGGACTGGTTTTGGTCACTTTGATCTCCGAGAGATTCATACTGTTTAATACATACTCAGGAACTCTGCCAAACAATACAGTTCTGCATTCCTTTGCTGTGCGACAAGTCGAAGTAACCTAGAAAATCCAGCCCCTTACTGTAAAACTTCTCGCAGAGGTTTTTTCCACTGCGGGTTAGTGTTCAAATTTTTAGGTACTATTTTGAAATGGACAGAGTAATCTTCACTTCATCTGGCTGCTTGATGAATACAGTTACACTGAATCAGGACGATCTGGGTCTCTTTGTAATAGCAGAATTCCTCATCAAAGCTTACTTAACATCTGCACTAAGTTCAAGTGGTTTTCAAACAAACCCAAGAATTCCCGATATCTACAGTGCAGCAAAAACAAGCAGGTTTGGAAGGCATTCCTGTACCTCATTGGAAAATAAACATGAACATGGTGAAGTCTTTGTGCTGACTTAGTTACAAGCCACCTTGCCCAATGCAGAATTATTCTTCTTTTGACTCAGGTATACATCACGTACCAGTGAAAATATTATTTCACAAGGAAAGCGCAAACTCATTCTACATGTGCAATTATTTTATCAGCAAAAAACATATACAAAAGTCACTAAATCTTGATAAAAAGAAACTATCTCACATATATATTGTGAGGTTATTTCACAAAAAACAACCAAAACCCCCAGAATTTGGAATTATAACTCACATGTAGAAAAGGCTGGTGAGCAGATTAGAAAATAGTATTATCACTCAACTTGACATTTAATAGTACATTACCTAGAAGGCTAATGCCTAAACGAGAGAGCCCCTGTCTCAGTCCTTCTCCCAGGCTCTCTGGAAGCTGCCTTCTCCATTCTTCTTGTCTGTTGTAATGCTCCTCATCCAGTGACAGCCTATCCATATTCCGAGCAAGACTTGTTGCCAGATTGGTAATTGACGTCAGTGTACCTAAATACATGGAGATATACATTTGGGTCTGGATCAAAATGCTTTAATTTAAAACACGGAGTATGCCTCACTGCAACACTGAGCTTACGAGCAGAACAGCAAGTCAACTGAACAGACACCCATGTGGAACATGCTTTACTATTTGTTAAGCATCACCACGCTGCTGCTATGGTCCACGTCACGCCTTTTACATTAGCCTGCTCCAGGTTTGCCTGGCCGGTGGGAACAGCAACTCATCTGAACATCCTTCCCCAGTTCCCTGACTTCTGTAAGGCTAACCTAAATGGAGGGAGGGGTGATGGAAAAGTAAACAAATATTTACAGGAGGAGCAGGGAGGCTGTGTCCTGCGGGAGGCTGGAGAGGGAGGCTTGGAGCAGCAGCCAGTGGCGGGGCAGCCGCCACAGTCTCTCCCGCAGCTGGAGCCACGCGATGGCACTGTTTGTACAGGCTTCTCAAAGGAAAAGCTACTCCTGTTCCTGGGCCAGGACAGCTCCACTGTCAAATCCTATCCTATAACTTACACAGTTATGACAACTGTATCTACTTCTTTTTCTAAAGAAATAATAAATATGATGAGGCAACTGAGTGTAGAATTTCTGATGACTAGCAGAAGTGCAGAACACCTTTAATACTTCTGCAGTTATCGCATCAAATACTTGCTGAATGAATCTCTATTTCCCACTGGGAGGTTTAAAATTCTGAAGTTTCTGAAACATTCTCATGCACTGCAGTTAAGTGGTGATCTGTTTAATACATGAGAGTTTACACGTGAGCTTTGTTACCCTCCCAGCACTTCGCTGCAGCCTAGCAAGTCAAACAAAGCTACAAGCAATACAGTTTAAAACTTTAACACATCCTTTAACAATGCATGACAACAAAGCAGTAGTTGGAGTAACAAAGTGAAAGCTCTACCTTTGGAAATGTGTTTTACAAACGATGTCGTTCCTCTGGAAACTCCACTGACAAATGCTCCTGGGCCTCTGGTCAGCCCTTCATAAGGGAGCCTAAAGAAATCCGCTATGCCATTCCCTATGCTTCTCACCAGACTAGCTGGGCTTCCCAGAATTTCCAACGAACCAACGACCCAGCCTGCGTAGAGAAACAGGACACATGTTACGGCTGCAGCAGTTGTGAAAAGCTTATTTCTTAATTATCTTTTTCACACTAGAATTCATCACATTATGAACTTCCTTTGAGCAAAACACAGGAAATAACTCATCCACTATGAATTCAGAAATGGCAATCTTTCATACTTCGTAAATCAAAGAAATCCTTTTGGCAAACTCACAAATAGCTTTAGAATTACTTCCTTCCAGGAGCTTCCCGTATTTCTGCTAAAAGTGTGCAAGGGAGGTGGATGCAAGAGCCGCACAGCTACAGAGGAACAGGACTGCAAGCTCAGATGGTTGGGTTGGTTTTAGATGCTATAAGGCAGCGTTGTGATTTCACATCCTTATGTGATAGAATTGTGACAGGGAGTTTACACTGATACAATGTACTGCTTTACGGGAGTGTGCAGGTCAATTGCTTGATGGAGTGTTAGGAAAAGGGATGCAGATTTTTGACAAGTGCTTAAGAAGTTATTTTAAATCCACCCCAACACTTCTAAGCTGATCATTTTCTTTCGGAGTGCAGTGAAAGCCAGACAAATGTCTTCTGCTCAGTACAGTTGTGTAAACAGCAATGACATCTACATGCTGATTAGGTTACTCATAGGGGAGTATTCCTTATGCATATCCCAGGAGATGTATCTGCAGATCTGGTTTCCTATATAAACGTAGGGTTGCCAGCAGCTTGCTGGACGGCCGAGCGCACAGCAATCTGTTGCTGGAAAGCTGTTTGCAGGTCTTGTCTTTCTCAGGCTGGTTGGCAGCAGATTTATTAGGGAAATAGTGCTGCATAACTCTTTTTTTGGCAGCCCAGAGAGAGCAATTCAGAAAGGGCAATAAACGTTAAACAGGAACTGCTTGGTCTTTGAGCCCTGGTACCATGAATTTCAACTGGCACTGTCAGAGTGGCACAAGGTGTGACAGGGCCAGGAGACTGAAGGATGGACAGAGTGGCCTCCTGCTCCCCCACAAGGGCCCTTGATCTGCACTCTGCCCTCCTCATTCCCATCTCATCACTGAAAACTGCTGCTATCCAGATGCTTTTCTTGTTTTCTGTTAACCCCTCCCAGTCACTCCTGTGGAAGGCTGAATCATGAAACTGAACAGAAGAGAAAATGTTACTCATATGAAATGGATTAATCTCATACTATCATTCTAAGCTCCCGGAAAATCTACTATTCTTGTTGAATCTGTCCCACATTTCAGTTCTGGCAGGTTGAGAACTCCAGTACATGTAACATAAAAAGCGGGAACCACAGTGGACACAAGGAAGGGGGTGAGATGGACTACAAAAACAAAATGCAAGTGCTACTGGCAATGCAGCGAACAGAGCAGCAACACACACTGTGACCCCGTAGTGCCTGCCCTGAAAAGGAGGGTCCCCTAGCAGTCCTTCCCTGCTGGGACCAAGGGAAACCAGTGCTCCAGGCTGGGCCTGCAACTCCCTCGCTGCAGTATTTTTAATAAATTATCTTTGCCACTGTGTGAAGTGATGAAAAGCTGGATGGGTGGGGAGGCACGTACAGATGTAAGAGATGCTCTTTCTACTTTTTCTGATCAATACTATTGCAATAACCTCTCACAGACTTTTTTCCCCCTAAATATTCCTTGCATTCCTTGTCTCAGGTGGTGGTGTGACAGAAAGAGGCTGCAGCACACCACAGCTTAGTGCCTTGATGTGCTGGAACATCCCCAGCAGGCACCACCAGGCCTGGACACAGGGGACTTCAACTCCCCTCACCTGCTGGGCCAGCCAGCATGTTCAAGAATGAAAAACAGATAAAACCCAGGAATTAAAACAGTTAAACACAAAAATGATAACCCAGGGATGGTCTGTTGCAGTCTATCCCTGCCCTGTGGGTTTAGGAAGCTCTGGATGGAGCATGCTCACCCTTGGAGAGCTCATGGGAAGAATGTGCAACCTGCAGCACGAATGACCCTCCTTGGCCAATGCTCAGAGCAAAACAAACAGCTCCTCAGTGCTGGCATGGACTACCCAACCCAAGGAGGAAGGTGTGGGAGTAAATCAGGAATAGGAAAATGAGGAACCAGGAATAATCCCTCAATTCACAAGCTCTGTGTGGCATTTACTTTGCAGAAATATAGTATCATCCCAGGTTACCATTTCTTACAGTATGCTTAGAAATTATATCTACCAACATGAAATAATTATGACTATATTAGCAAAGAGCTACTGCATTTTCTTTATAGGCAACTTAGGGCTTCAGGTACATCATGTACCCAGAGCAACTGATGGCCTTTGCACTGCTGCACTGCAAGGCTAGCACAGGAGGAAAGAGCAAGAGCAGGCTCAGGAATCCCTATCCAGCATCTGTGCCTCACCTGGGATGTGGTGGATAAAAAGCCAGTATAGCCCTAATTTCCTGCTGCAGTCTGGAACTACTTGTAGCACCACTCCTAGCCAGTCATGGGGAGAAGCATTCACATTGTAGGCCATATCTGGCCACAAATTCACTGCTAATTACCAAGCCACTGATTTCCCCTTTTGTACTATGAGGTTTAACTGCAAAACCAATTCAAAGAAGTAGGAAAAAGAAAGACCTGCAAATTTTGCAAGCATAATAATGCAAGAAAATAATGAATTGGTACACAATGTTCTGGTGCACAATTGTGTACACAGTTGTCACAATTAACAATACAAGTCAGGTATGCACACTGTGAAAGACCAGGTCAGCATTTCACCATTTCTGTTTATAAGTAGCTGAAATGCCTGTGTACAATTTTGGAAACTATGCACAGAAATCAGGTTGCAGCTATGATGGCAGCACAAGTGCAAGCATCAGGATCTCAGAAAATCTGACCATTAGTATTGAAGGAAAATAAATCCCACTTTTCATTGTGGAGTATGTTACTTGTGTGTGACCATGGAGGACTTTCCTCCTTCCTCAGGTTCACATTCTGTGCCACACTAAGACACATCAGAGACAAAATTTCATGATTTCTAAACTAGTATTTAGGGGAAACAAATGTACCTGATAACCTGAAAAGACTAATTGCTCACTATTGATCCTATGTGGGAAAAAGTTAATCAGCAAACTTCATAGTTCTTGGATCAAAGGACAACAAACATCTGTGTGCCAGTTTAGATTGAAGGTTGTATGAAGAAAGATGGAATCCTAATCATAAACTGCAGCCAAAAGGAGTTTTAACAACAAAACAACATACAGGGCTATAATTTACTTCTGAATGCAGAGCAACATGCTGAATAATTTGATTAAATGTAGTTTTGGGGATTTTATTTGAGGAATGTGGGTTGATTCTGACTAGTGCAATAATATAAAATGACAAAACCTAAGCCAGCTAGAATATATTTTTATACTGTGTTCAGGGTTTCGTAAAGCCTTCAGGCAGCTGGCTAATATTTAGCACAACTTTGGAAATCTTCACTGGTGTATGTTTGGCCATTTTTTTTCCCTTACGTTGTATGGCAGGACCTGAAAGGTGTCTGAAAATATCATTAAGCAATAATTGTATGGCTAACATCTAGGTTATTCAGTTTGAGAGACAATCACAGAATCCTCGTGCCTAATAAAAATGTTACATGTTAAGAAAAAGTACTGACCTGCTCTGAAAAGTGCTCCAGCAGCGTAATGCATGGCCAAGGCATGGACAAGTTGCCTGGCAGTGGTGAAGATGGGTCCTCGCTCAAAGACAGAGAAGGAGAGAGGGGTGTGATCTGAGGCTATATACAGTTTCAATGAAGCATGAATACTGACAAGTAAATTTACAGGTTGTATTGTTAGTTTTCTCAGCTTCACGGGCTTAACTAAAGCTCTGGCATGCTCTCTCACTTGTTCAGGCACTATCAGGGTAGTATCTGAAGCATTCATGGATTTACAAGCAGTTTTGTTTTCTGGAAGATATGTATCAAACAAAGTCTTAATGTAGTAAACAAAGGTGTCTTCCACATACAGCCTAGCTGGTTTGAGTTCAAAGCTGAGGTCATTCACATGAAACATGAGATTCTCTTCCTCAGAAAAAGCAATGCAGAGTTTTATAAAGCAGTTTTCCTTATAGCTTTCCAAATCTTTGTTACAAACAATGAGGTTGTTCACTCTTGACCATTGCACAGTCTCATTTTTCTCTCCTTGGCACAGCAGGACTGCAAAATGGAAATTAGATTTGCTGTACAACTGATTGTCCAGTTGCAAGTCTTCACAATACACTTGGAGACTATGAAATTGTGGGAGGCCTTCCATGGAGTCCCGCTGGAACTCCTGTGACAGGGAACTGGTGGCTGGGGCCATGTGGATGAAAACATTGTCTGCTGTGAGACGCAGAAGTTCAGATGATACTTTGTGGTTTGTAATATCATCAAATGCAGCAAGACTTAACTGATTGATGAACATTTTCAGTGACAGGGTCTGCTCTTGACTTCTAGACAGGAGGGAGAAGAAATCTTGTTACTTCATGTATTTTGAGTCTATCTGGCATCTTGCTTTCTCAAAAAGCTATCAGGAGAGATGTTCTCTATAACACATGGGAAACTCATTGCGCAAGTCCCGTGAAAGTTAATGGGATTTGGGAGTCTTAATCACCACAGCGGGTACCAGCAAGGAGGCTTCTAAGAAATGGGATAGTATACATCTATGCCAGGTTTTTCTTTCTTTTTTCTCAATCAGCAGAACAGTTTGGACACGAATGTCTCTATCTACACATTCCCTATTATATTTGCTACAGAGCCAGATATTAAAGCAGACAACAAATACAATTTTCTGAGAATTCATATACAGCCTCAGATGTTCCAATATCTTCTGAGAGCCACTACTGAAGGGTATTATCATGGATAATTCATTTCACATCACATGCAGTGAGTGCCCTCCAATGAAGTCACTACAGCATTTTTATACTGATGGCATTGAGGGCCTCCCTCCTCCAGTCCCCATTGCCAAATTTAACTAGCAAGTGGGCTATTCTGTACTGCTGATGACCAGTTTTTTGTGTGATTATTACTAAATTATAGGGAAAATACAAACAGTACAACAAATTTCATTCTAATTGTAACAGCATCGCTGAAGGTCAGGCATTCTTGCCTTTTAGAAATACGTAATATTATAATGGCACTTAATGAAGCTGTGGACCAGCTTGTGGTATATTATGGAAGTGGGAAAATCTTCTAAAGAGTGTTATAATCAAGTACAATTGATTACTGATTGTAAGACTATTTCTACAGCCCTTGAACATCAAGTTTCCTTGGGAACTTGTAAGATTACAGATGGCAGGACCTGGCTAAACTGATGAACACACTCAAAATTAATTATGGTGGAATTTTTTTTGTTATGAACATCTCAGGTCCTCTTTTTGTATCAGTCATCTAGTGTTTACTCTAAAGTGACATGACTTTTGATCTTAGATTGTCCTTTTTAACTGTGATATACAAAGCCATATGGTCTAAACATATGCCACAGAGCATGCAGCAGTATTAAACCAAACAAACAGTTAGGCCAAAGTTCCTAAGTTCAGTTAACACTTAGGAAGCTGACTGATCTCTCAGCACTGTTTGGCAATGCTCTTTATCATCTTTTATGTACTTTATATACCTGTTGAGGTTGATCTCGACGGGTCCTGCTCTTCCTTCTGGGGCCAAGGTTATGACTATTGTTCCACAGTGATGGGCAATGTCCACATAAACACAGCCAAAGCCAGTTAAGAACACAATCTAGTGGAGAGAGGTAGAAACACATGGAATGTTACTGAAATTACTATTTTTAGTGTCATAAATTGAATTAATTCTATTAATGCCTTCTGGTTGAGATCTTTTACTCAAATCATGACACTATTCAGGAAAAAAGTCAGAATTCACTAATTCAGAAAATAACAGCTCTGATACTTTAAGTATTTCAGTTGTACAGTTGAAATTTTCACCTCATCCTTCAAATGCATAACTGAATACATTTTAATAAAAAAATTCTCCAGAAATAAGCACGATGTGCTGTGGACGGGGGAGGTTATATGGGAAGAATAAACAGGAAATTCTAATTTGTGATTTTGCATTAAAAGGAAAGGCATATTTCTTGAGCTCTACAAAATTTCACCTTCTCCTTTAGAAAACAAACCCTTAACTAACACTGTGTTGCTATGGCCTAGCTCAGAGCTGGTTAGATGAATGCCTGATAGAATGATGTAAAACACATGAAGACTGAAAAATAAGTAACCTTTTGGATCCATGAAGACTTGCGTAACAACTAACCACGGAACATCTTTTTAGCCATCTAAACTGGTTTTGTGAGAACACCTTTACAAACAAGGTGCTGCCCCAAAGAAATGGCAAAAGTCTGCTGGAAAGCATAAAACTTCTAAAAAGGCAGGAAAACTGGGAACTTGACAACATATTTGTGTCTTGCTTCCAGATGTACAAACTTCCATTCTGAAGAAGTTGCTTTTAGGAATAAATATTCTACTTAAAGAAATGATGTATTGTTTTTGGAGCTTAATTCTGCAATATTTCCATGCAAGTTTTGTGTTTTTCCAGAATATAAAAGATTAAGGTATTTTACAATTTGGAAAACTCACAGCAGTCCTTAGAGGAAGCTGGCTTCTCTATTCTTGTAGGGCTACAGTCAGCACAATTGTTTACTAGATTGCAATAAGAGAAGCTATAATTTAAAGGCATGCAAACTCCAGGAATAAAACAAAGATAATGGGCTAGCACAGGTAAAATAAACAGCTGTTTGTCTTGAAGAATCTTTACTGCTGTTAACAAGTCACCAGAAAAAAAACCAATTGGAAGTTTAGTAGGATCAGCACTTGAACTGATTCTTGTTAGACTATTTACAATAACCTTGTACAGATAATTAAATTTCATTCATCAAATTTCTTCCATATTCTTCTGAGAATTACATATAAGAGAATTTCTAATTTTGACATGGCAGTTTCAATCCTTTGCTTGTCCGGAAAGGATTTGTAATCCTGCATGGTGGAATTGGAGAAAAAAGGACATTTACCAAATTTTCAAAACACCCTTATTATCTAAAAAACTCTCATTGATCTCAAAGATTGGTCATTTTAACTTCAATTTCAGAAGATTTTGATGAGAAACACCTCGATTTTTAGTAAGGTATTAGTTTTAAGTAATTTTAATTTACTTTCTAATAGAAAGAGAAGTACCTATCTGTGACTGCATAGAAAGAGTACAAATTACTTAAAATCCTTTAAATCCCAGTTATTTCACAATCTGAACTGAACTGTATGTGATGCTAGTAGCATATTTTTTATTGACATATATTTATAGTTTTCTAAGAGAGAGACAGACAGAGAAATCCTGGGGAAATTTTCTTCATGTAAACCCTAAAACTTCAATAACAGAAGGCTACGCTTTTTATTTGGAGAGCTCTTCAAGTAGACAATGATCCCCAAATGTTGTCTTAGCATCTAATTCCTTCTAGGAGCCAGATACTTATAAAGAACCCTGGTCTGGCATAACATTAATGACTGAAATTTGAAACCTCGCATTGCTTGACTGGCTTGCTGAATGGAACTGAACCACTTGCTATATAACATAACACTCAATAATCAAGAGCATTTTGTGATTGCTGCCCAGGGAAAACATCTGAAACTAGTATTTCTTTCAAAGAGTCAAGCAGTTTATGTTGATTCCATGTAAACTAATGACTTCAAAGATGGAAAAAATTCCCATCAAAAAGAATTACTCCAGTCAAGGAAGCTTTCATTTACCTCAAGACTGGGGGAAAATAGCAGAAGGAAATAAAAGCGGATTTTGTTTTGTTTTAGAAAGACATGAGTAGCTTCTGTGAAGACACAGAGGGAGAATGGCAGTGATGATTCCTACAAGATGTAAAGATAAAAATCTGTTATAATTAAGTTACCAAATAGAGGGATTTTCCTGCACCCTGTGGCATTCTTTGCTTACAGTGGCCAGAAAGTTTCTGGATTAATTTTTCTAGGAAACACCAGGTTAATTAAAAAGAAGTGAAAAAATTCAGCGTTAGAAAGCCTGTATTTCCAATCTGGCTATTTTTAAAAAGAGCCAGTGAAGAAGACAGTCTGTATTCTAAAACTTCCACAGGAAGGGGCTGAGGCAGGAGAGCTCCAAAGACTTAAATAAAAACATTAAAACCAACAGAAAGGAAATGCTTATTGCAGAGGAACAATGTACTGTGGAGGTCAGGAAGACAACCACTTATGCTGTGAACTAGGAAATAGTTTATAATGCTTTACTTGTGTTCCTTGATTGTTGATGTCCACAACATCACTCCATTCATTTACTGATTCATCAGATGACATCACTTTCAGAAGAATACTGGGCAATAAATCTCTTGTTTTGCAATCTGGATAGCTGGAGACTTGATGGTAAAGTTCATGATGAACCGAACACTCAGCTGGAATCTTTCTACAATAAACTTCAAACTTTGGTGTATCTGAAATTTTATAAAATATGCAGGATTAGCACTTTCTAAAACCCATATGAAATCAAAACTCACTGATGCTTACAGAAATGAAAAAGTTTCTGTCTGAATATTACTAAGAAATAGAAGTATTGCTTTTCTATTGGTTGGAATACTGTATGTTTGGGTTTTTTCCTTTTTTTTAAAAATTTCATTAAGTTTTACATAAATAATGTTCCACTGATCATTATTTTAACATACTCTAACTGGAATTTTGACAATGTGTTTTTTGTTACATTTGTAAATCTGAGAAAATAAAATTGTTCCATGGGATTGAACTGATGTCAATAAAACTCTACTGCCTATGAGCTTCCTACAGCTGAGTCACCTTGACAGCTGGAACAAGAGAGACCCAAAAGCCTGGAGACATTTAAGTTCATATTCCTGACTTCACAATTAGCTCCAATAGTTTCCAGAGTCTCTCACTTTGAGACAGACCTTTATGAGGGCATCAAGTTCTTGTTATAACCAAAACACATATTGAACTCAATTTTGTACTGGAGATACAGTAAAATAATTTATACTACAACAGCGCACTGTTTCTAATTATTGCACAGTACCTACCTTTGAAATTCTCTTTTACAAGCAGTGTAATGGAGCACCTGTTGTGTATAATTATACGAGGACTGGGATCTTCTGTAAGTGTTAGGTACGTCACGCCAAGATGCTCTTGATAAGTCAGTGCTATAGCTCTAAAACAGATACATTGGATTATGCATGTTTTGGATGAAATGTTTACGTATTATTACTCTGAACAATTAAAACCATTCAAAACTAGCATCTGTAAGATTCTTTATAATCACGTTCCAATTCCATAGATATTTATCTATATTTAGGCAAGTACATATCTCCACTTCAACGGAACAACACATGGAAATAGCCTAAAACACGTTAGAGCAGAAATCTCTAACTAGAGACTACTCATGAGTTAAATTGAACACGTATGTCTTCAAGATGAGAGTCTTAGCCAGCAGAGATTTATATTAAATTAAAACCAGGAGATTGTAGGTCCAAATTTTCAACATAAATCTTTAAAATTTTCCAGAAGAATTTGCATGGATACTTTTCTGATACACATTGAAGATATTTGAACAAATACATAAATCTGTAACTGACTGTTCCCCTGGAATGATCCACAATGCTATCACTGTTTTAAATGTCGATGTTATGGATCATTAGCACATCAATTTCCAAAATGAAAATAAATTAATTTAGTTCTACTCATTAGCTACATAAAACATCTTCATGCATAAAGATAAATTCTTTTTTTTTCTTATGCAAATTCATTGGCTATTTCTAAAAAGCTTCACTTCATAGTGATTTTAAAAATCACTGAACAGCCTGAAAATTTGATTAGGAATATGAGATTCTCTATGCCTGTTATTACAAGGAATCCTTTCCTTGTTCTTTCTATTAAATTTTTTTAAAATCTGAAGTCATTTTGAGAATCTTTAGTATCCGCGACATATCTTAGACTCTACAGAGGAACTGTATGAGGGTTGGAATGATATCAAGCACTTCAGGCGAGAGAAAGATCACAACACTGCTAATATATACTGACTTAGCTTCTCTAATTTCAGTAGATTGTTTCTTGTTTGTGCCAGTATAAGAATGAATAGATTCAGATATCAGGTCTGAGAACTGAAGCTGGGCACATGACAAGTCATTGGACTATTATTTTTAACTAGCTGGATGCATTTGTTTGTAAGTAGAATGCACATTTGCACAGTTCAAAGTTTAAAACTTGGAAATCTTTCTTTGCTGCAATCTCAAAATAGTTTCATCCTTTTTCTGCTTTATCCACTTATTATGATTACAAAAATATATGTTTACCTTTTATAAACAAAATCTAAATTTTTGTACTGTCACAAGTCCTCAAACTCTTAAATTGTTACCCACAAATTAAAAAAGACCATAATCCTCAATAAAAACTTTTCATGCTCTTATTTGGCATGCACATAAAAAATAGCAGACCATATATTATAAAAATTGTACAACTTGTACACAGTCATAACATTAAACCATTTACAATAAAAGCATCAAAACCATCAGAAGATAACAATTTTTAAATTAAAGTAAGACTTGCCTTTACATATGGGGGGCATGTGTTACTCTGACTTTTGCATTAATCTCTTACGGTTTCTTACTAGCCAAGGTTTATAGCAACAAGGGAAGTTCATTACTCATGACTGTACAGTGTACAGTACCTGGTACAAAATCCACTTTCACTGCAAACCCCCAGGGGCACCGCCACGCTCTGTCTGGCAAACTCTGGTTTGATGACAGCGGGAAGGCTCCACAGGTCCCAGCTCCCAGCGCAGCCCCCTGGGCTGAAACTCAGCAGCACACGCTTTTCGGTAAGAGGCTCCCCTCCCATTAGGGGACTGGTGTCCGACATCAGGTCCCAGCAGGGAACAGCACTCAGTGCCTCACTGGGAGGTGCCCCAGCCGGACCGATGCTGAACACCGTACTGTCAGGTGAGTGGAAGTCCTGGAAAGCAAAAAAATGATGGTAGCATGGCACACTGGCTCCTAACAGGAATATTCTTCATGTTGATTTTGCACAGAACACTCAGTGACCACAACTAACTAAAGGCTGCAGGAAGTCCATTGCATTAGGGGCTATTTGGCTGAACACAGAAGATATCTGGGGGGCCTAAGCAACCTCATCTAGTGGCAGATGTCCCTGTCCGTGGCAGAGAGATTGGATCTAGATGCTCTTTAAGGTCCTTTCCAACCCAAGCCTTTTTATGATTCTCTAATCTATGATCTACAGTCTGCTCTCAGTTCCACAACACAGCTCTACCAAAAGCAAATTACATTGCTGTAACATAACTGTGAGAAGAAAATCCATTTATAGTTATAAAACTAAGAATGGATTTTAGCCTCAAGGTTCTTCCAACTCCCCATCCCATAAGACTGCCACAAATTGTGTGATGCACAACTGTAGACACTGACATGAAGAAAATTAATGCAGAAGGAAAACAACACAGAAATAGTGAACTTTAAAAATTTGATCTGCCAACTCCTCTAGTAATTTTGACCCTGAGAATTCTTTCCACATATTTTACTATAAATGTAACCTTCAATAAATATGTATAAATGGTTGATTAAAATATATTGACCATGCATAAATTTTGATTCGTGCAAGCTAGTCCTTAAATATACTGTGAGATTATTGGAAAACTGATATTCACGATTTGATGCAGTTTGCTGAAATACATAAACTTTGGGCACGTCTCTAGTTCTGCAGCTTTGTTCAGATAACTGGAATCTTCCCAAAAGGATAACAAAAAGGTTTCAGCCTGCCAGGCCAATATACCTCTTTTACATGCAAACTCAGTAAAAATTCTGAGAACAATTTCAACAGCTACTATGGATTATGCTGACTATTTTACAGAAATGGCCATTAGTGCCTGAACAGATGGAGAACAGGCAGAACTAATTCTGTAATGTGCAAGAATCTGCTGCTTTCCACAGATTTCTGATCCCAGTTAATTACTGGAGTTGAATTTACCCAGTATTCCGTATTTTAAACGATATAAATTACTTTATCATCATTATTATGTCTAAAGATTTCTGTTCAAGTCCTGCTTTATGCAGCTGATTTAAATACAGATACAGATCTAAACAACCATGTTCAGTAGATGAGAAACAAAAACAGCATCTGCAGTGCTTTACCTCTTCTCCTGAGTGGGGTTTGGAAATAGAAAGCTGTGGCCTATAATAGATTTGATATGATGTATCATTGATTATTGTTGTTTTATCTTCTATCTGTAGAATTTGTATACCTTGTCGAACCAAGGAAGAAATGCAGAACTGACACAACTGTAAGATAATAAAAATCATGATGAGGTCACATGAACCCACAAAAGGTACTGAAATGTAGCAATAGAACTGCCATTTTCTTTTTAACTGTTGAAATGCTGCCTATATTCATGCACTTCATAACTGGAGCCACACCATGTACTTTTGAAGTCGCATCTGTCAATATTTTCCAAACAAAATTGAGAATTAATTCTTTTTGCAGAAAATTATTACCTTGTATTATCTTGATGACTTGCACAGTATGTTTTTGGTGATCTAATTCTTTAAATTATATTCCATACTCTCATTATGTTGGACATATATTAACATAATTAGGGAGGAGCTTTCACACTGCATACATTTGATTGTTTTCATTTTCTATCTGACTTTGTTTTTAAATGATAAAGTTACAAACCATGAAAATTTTCTTCTAACCTTTTGATGACCTGGAAAAGCACCAAGTTTTATTTCAGCTTCAACTAAACCTTCTTCATCCAATGTTACTACTTCCCCATTATCAGCATCCTTCCATTTTGGGGAGGTCACATTATGAACCAGTTTAATTGCCACTGATTTGTGCACAGTATTAGTGTTTGCCCAGTATATTCCAACCTGAAAAGCTTCCTGCAAGTGAAAAATGAGCAATTATTAGTTGTTGACAATTTGAATCACAAGAGTTAAACATAGTCTTCAGTACGCAGTCAATCTAAATCCCTACCTTTCCCCTCTGATTCCTTCTATGTGGTACAAGGGTAGATGAAACCTCCGTGCAAATAAGGGACTGATCTTCACAGGGGAATTAAGCACATAGTCTACACTGAGATGTGTTACTAGGTAGACCTTTTGTTTATTAACGAGGGGAAAAAAGATGACAAAATAAACAGGAAGTATCAGATTGTTCAATTGCAATTGACAAGATGCTGTGTCAATTCTTTTAAGTATTTCAAAATAAAAAAAGAACGTGCATGGCCAAGCTAAGGTATGTAAGAAGATCCATTACATAAAACTCTGAAATCAGGAAGGCAGGCATCCTAAAGAATCTTCCTTGATAGTAGTTCATCCTATGTCATCATCAAACTTTTCTTGGTAACATAAAAGCTATGAAATAACTTGACATAAAATGCTCTCAAACCAAACATTCCTTCTGGGCTGTCAGCTTTGCTACTGTGGTCAACACACTTCCCAAGTGACAGGCCGGCACAGAAGCCAAAGTCTTTATTTGGCCTTTATACCGATTTTCTTGGGCTATTACATTGTACACTTTTTGCCTGAATTGCAAGTAAGGAAAGAAGGCTGCTATAATGGCATGAAGGTCTTCTGCCTACAGTGTCTTACAGACAATTTTTAACTATGCATCTTTAAGACATATTGTTTTTCAAACATTGCTATCAAGTATGGTGTGTCACTCTCTCGGTGACTCAGTCAGCGTGGCAAACTCCTATTGTTACTGCTATTCCTCAACACATGATTAACAAACAAACAGACACAGCGATGAAAGTGGGGATCATCTGGAGTAACAACCATTCTTCAGAATCAGCATGTTTAGCAGAACTGTGCCTGTTAATGTGAACGACAAAGTTACCTCAAAGTTGGGAGGTATAATTACTTTCCCACTAGGTACTTGAAGAACAATCTTCTCTCCTTCAAACAGCCAGAGGTCCCACCTGGACTGATTGATAAGCAAAGCCCAGGGCAGGAGTTCTATCAGCAGAGTTTTAACACACGGTTTCCACACTGACAGCTTTACCCGCATTGGGCTATCCCACTGGGAGAGTTGCTCATTGCTGTTCAAAAGCAAATAAACAAAAACATAAAGTCAAAAGAATAATGAATTCAAGATTATAAATGATAAGCTCTTATTTTCAGAAATTTGTCAGGCTTTTCTGGTTTTGAAATAGAAAAACTATGTCCTCTTATGTTAAATTCCTCTTTCAGATTTATAACCCATAACATCTTACCTTGTCATCCTGGAACTGAGATGATCTAACTACATGTAGGCTATAAAGGCATATTTTTAACTGCATAAGCTAAACTTAAATTTAGTCAATTAATAAATGTCTTAACAGAATCACCGTTATCCTTCAGAACTAACCCGGTGACTTCTGTAGTCATAAAATCACATTTCCTTTTTTCCCTAACAACTGCTTCTACAGCAACTCCCTGTTTCTGTACTGAAACACACAGCAGCTGAATAAACAACAACCTCTAGAGCTGCAGTAAAGAAAGTGCATTCATAAAAAAAAGTCCAGTTTTTTAAATATCCTTACTGATGCAATCTTCTCAGTGTAAACAAGGGCAGCCCATAGGCTGACCTCATTTTTTTCCCACCTGCCACAGATTCTGCAGCTTACATACAGGAATCATGTAATTACTGAAAATATATTTAATGTTGATGACATATATAATGTGATTTTAGTTTATTTGGAAAGGCAATGCAAGAACCATGAAGAAGGTTAAGCAAGGAATTACCTTTCTGAATCCTTCCTATTATAGGGCCATGCAGGCTGGGGAGGATTAGCAGTGCCATAGAACTCGGACAGTACTTGGCTGACATTGCCACCTGGATGGGATTTAGTTGCTATCTGTTTAATTAGTGAGGTCGAGATTGGGACTGCACATTCTGATGGATCATCTTCTTCCCTGTTGTTGAAAACAGATTCAGTCACTTACACAACAAGATCAAGCATTAGCAGCACTAACATTTTCTCTAATGAAGCTTCCCAAATATACTCTGAGCAGGAA
The DNA here is from genome assembly GCF_001604755.1 of Lepidothrix coronata. Lineage (NCBI taxonomy): Eukaryota > Metazoa > Chordata > Aves > Passeriformes > Pipridae > Lepidothrix > Lepidothrix coronata. Next base: position 1,704,026 of record NW_016690195.1, on the reverse strand, counting down.
CACTCTCAACGTAATCATGGATGAATCAAGTTACAATGCCTAACAAGTTCCTGTGCAGTTCCTGACATGCATGGATTTGTTATGACAATGTAATGACCTTTGTGTCTGAGACCCTAGAAACTCTTCAGTATTCTCAAAAACATTTCAAGATCATTCAGGAATTTATATTTTAAAACAGAAGTACATGGACTGCTTAACCAAACAAATGCCAGTGTGCTTAGCATAGTTATACCAAATTTAATATTTCATTTCAGGCCACATATACTTGTTCTTTTTATCCCCTCTGCAATTGCCATACTATTGGAAAAAATGCAGCAGAAGTTAAAGTGTAAATTATTCCTTCTTTTCCATACCAATGAACTGTTTCAAGGAAAGCAAGTGTTTTACCTGGCTTGAAATGTCAGGTGGTGTGTAAGATCAGGTTCTATATTTTGCAGTACTTTCTCCTGTCCTTTCCCTGGAATCACTTGTGTTTCATTAAGTCCTAGACTTCTTTTCTCTAAATGTATAATAATTGGGTCTGGAAGATGGCTCCTTACAATGAAAAGAGGGCTGAAAACAATCTACAAAAAGAACAGAATACACCAATTTAAGTCTAATTTTATTTCAGTATTACAGCTGTTCAAACAAACTATTAATAAATATTTACAGTGGGTCATTCTGCCCTTAATTTATTATATGACATGTGAGGCATAAATGTTTAGATTTCAGAGACATTAAATGTACTTACTAATCGTTGTTGCACATGCGAGTTGGGCTCTAAAGTCAAAATTGTGCACCACACATATGTAATTGAATTCTTCGAAGATGGTACCTGTATGCAGAGAGATCGGCATTACACATTATTTCACGATGATAATGTTCAATATTTATTATATCAAATACAAGTCTAAATGCAAAGTCTCCAGTTCTCTCAGACATTTTTAATGCTATATTCCATATACCCATTTCTAGTCATACCTGAATGACAGTGCTGTGTTCTGTATGTTTAGAACTTAGACATACATCTCGGGACCAGTCTTCATCTCCTGTAGATTTCACACTCAGCTCAGTGAGCTCATTGTTTTCTAGGATATACGAAGGCAATTTCTGCTTGGCTGCAAGGCAGTTGATGTGTTCTTTAACAACAGCCTGTCCATCTTGACTAATGTAATGCTGAACCACTTTCAGTTCAATACTTTCAGAGAGGTAACTACAGACTGTCTGTCTGCCACAGATTAGGATCTAAAACACACAAAAAATACAGCACATATATAAATAATTGTGAAAAAAAAAAAGGTAAAAATTGAATTAGAGTGTGAAAACCTGTAGAAGAGTAATCTCTCTGCTTTAGGTTTCCCAAGCACTGCTGAAGGCAGTGAATGGTAAAACATTATTTTTATTGGCCACATGTACATGCAATTTCATAGAAACCTAGGTAGTAAAATGCTTGAAATATTGCTAAGGCCATATCTGGGCTTGAAAGAAACATGTAACATATCCACTTTCCTTCCCACTGAATGCAGCAGTACTGCCCATGGCTAACATTGTTCTGCTTTGGATTTTAAGAGTTCTGTGATGGTCTCTGATTGCTGAGACCTCTCTGAGCAGTTACAGTGATGTAATTCAGAAGAAAGGTTTCTACTGACACCTCACATTCCCATCACAAGCCAATGATCCAGACCTTTCACAGTATGTCTGCTGTTTTAAAGCTTATAATTTCATTAAATGGTAAAAACATATTTCTATATTTAAGTGCATCCACCTAGAAAATGACCAAATTAGACTTGGCGTTGTTGCTGTCCATCATGCATGAATTGTTCATCATAGAACACACATCTGACTTTTTCTAAGCTATACCAGGGAACATCATTCCACGTGTATCTCTGCTACAGCCATCACCATTTGTTTTTCATTAATGAGGGCACACACCATAGCTACAACCTACCAAATAAAATTTAAGGAGGGCTTTCAGTGACGCCAGGCACGGTTCTTGTCTGATCAGCTGTATTGCTGTTGTGCAACGTAAGGCGCTCTGCCATATCCATGAGCTGAACATGTTATGTTCACCACATGCTCTGGCTTCTGCCAATGCAGGCAGAGCAATTGCAGTGTTATTACAGATCTCTTTACAAAGATAGTATGTGAAAAGTTATTGCACAGCAGCTCATTTTCAAATGTTAATTTGGTGATTACTTCTTTCTCTTTAAAAAATATGAAGGCCTGAATTACAACCCAGAATGTATTTTAAAACATATGAACAGTTTCTTTAAAAATAAAATAATCTGTTTCTCAAGAGCTTAAAGCATGCAAGAGATTGTGTAATTTAGCACTGTCAGAATTTACAAACCACGCAAAGGGATGTTTACTGGAACATATAAAATATGTGTTGGCAATTGAGCTTTTAAATGCTAAGATCCACACCAAAGTGAAGAAAAGAGTTGTAAAAACTTCCAAAAATGGCCCCAGAAGACTGCTATACTTGTTTTTTTGCAGATCCCAGTAGGAGAGAATAAATAACAAAGTGACTGATTCGTGAATAGGTAACAGTTTAAATTACTCATGTTATTTTTTCCAAACTGAATCAAATCCTTACTTGCTTCTGCACTCCACTGAGCTGCTGAACCTTGATAATAAGTGATGCTGTCCGGCCCTTGTACTGAATGGTACGAAGGAAGGTCCCTGTATTGTCCACACTGAATGGTTCAGACCACCGCCAGTTTCCCCAGCCTTCAATACAGATGTGTAGCAGCTGAAAAGAAAGAAATTATTACTTCAATACATAACTGGGGAAAAAAAGTGCCTTGCAGTAGGATATGGATTCCCATGACAGAGAAATGTTCGTGGTTTTAAAACTAAGCAAAACTAAGCAGACTAGTTGTCTGAATGATCCACTCAGTCTGTGATTCTGTGATTTCAGATACAATCAGAAGAAACAACAATGCCCTAAAATGGCTCTGAATCCTGCATTTCTATAAATTACCTGATTTAACAGTGTATTTAGGACTGAGGCACACAACTGTTCAGAAAAAAAGGGTAAGTAGAGAGCATAAAACAGGAAATAAGAGATTTTCTTTACTGCCCTTGAAATTGTTCTAGAAATCCACTCTATTACCGGCAAGGTGATACGGAACACAGGTCCAGGCCAGATTTTTGGCCTCCAAAATAAGACAGAAAATTACAAATACCCTTCCCTTCAAAATAAAGAAGGACTTACATAGCTTGCATATATGTGTTTTAAATGGAGAACATGGCGTATTGCTGAGAGATGGGAAACATTTCATTTCTTACTCAAATGTGGTGGTAAGTTCAAGCTTGACTGCATAAGAAGAAATTTAACTGCATAATTATACTCCCTGTGTGATTTATTCCGGAAAAGGAGTGGCTTTTTTCCAGTTTAATCTAAATCACTTCCAGAGCAATATAGTCTTTCATCATCTGAAGAGCCTTTCATCCATTTACCCACCATACGCACTTACCTCTGTCCCATGGAGATTCTTTAAGCCAGAGTAGTGAAAATTGGTACTGTTCCATGTAGGTCAATGAAGTTATATAAATTTACACCAGCTGAAGATCTGGCTATTTAGCTCTGTATAGATCTTTTGTGGCTGTGCAAACTTAAGGATATGAGTTATATATAAGGGATCAAAGCAATAAGCATTCTGGGTAAAATTTATTCTTTGCAGAGGGCCAGCATAGAGCCTAAGCATCACTTAAGTTGTTTAAAACAGTCATATAAAGGACTTGTGGGAATTCTTTCTTGGGGGTTGAATTTCACTCTGATTTTGAACATCTGTCATTAATTAATTTAAGTAATTGAGAACAGGATCAGGCCCAAAGTTTGATTATTTACACTAGCAAAAATTGAAACTTGTAAATAGTGTGTTCTTCCCTGATTTGTTTCCAGAAGGAGAGCACTGGCCATGGCTCTGGCCAGTCGGACTTTGTGAAGGGCTGGATGTTGGGGGTTTTTTCATTGTTTTAAGAAACAACCACAGCAACAACTTTCAAAGACATTACAACTCAGTAGCCTGTTTGCAATTTGTGGTATCCTCAGCACAAGTTACACACAGAACAATAACATCCATTCAGTGGGTGGCTTTTGAATTTGCAAGAGTGATGACTTTTGTATTCAGATTCAAATGAGTTTTATGCTGGAAGCACAAAGGCTAATATGTGCCTGTGTGTGCAAGGGCAGGCATCTGGATATGCTCATGCGTGGGCCCAGCTTTATATTCAAGGTTATGTCGAAGGAAGTTACACACTAGGACAGTCAAACTCATAAACAAACACCTCACTTTGATTCTTAAGTATTAGTTACAGAAAAGGAAAAAGAAAACAAAAGAAAAAAATCCAACTGCAGTGGCTGGAATCCATTCAGTTTCTTACAGAGGCAGCTGGGAATAAATCTCATCACATATGAAAATTAAGAGAAACAAGAAAACTGTTTACTTTGGAGAGACCAGTAGCTGGAAATGACAGCCAAATAACGAGAAAAGGTACTTAAGTGGTCAGTCTTAGCTAGAAGGCACACAAAATATGGTATGCTCCAAAGATAGATGTCATGTAAATGCTATAATTTACGATTAGTAATTGTATGTAGCTCCAACATTAGGATGTCTCCCACCCTGTATAAACAGCTTTGCTCATGAGCTGAATGTTCCCAAGAAACACAGTCAGCTTTCCCTGAGCAGTCATTAGCTCCCAAATGCTGCCTTTCTAATTTTCTGTGTAGCACAATGATTAGACTGCATTTAACTTCACAGTTCGGAAAGAAAAATAAAAAAGAGCTATTATCACATGTTGGCAATTTCTTATTTTATAAACATACTATTTGTATACTGGCAAATGCAAAGGAAACAGCCTTTATAATTTATTTTAAAGATATCTAATATATTTGTATTAATGATATAACAGTATAAGAATTAGGTAATGTGTAAGCTTACTTTTGAGCCAAGAAACTGCATTCCATGAAAATGCAAAGGGACCTCTGGATGATTAAGTTATTTAAATGTGAGACTTCTGGAAAATGTGGCTAGAAACAATCAGCAAATGACACTAAGTGATACAGAGATATACGGCATGAAATAAAAATGGAAGTGATTTTAGAGAATTAAGTAATCAGGCGTTAACATTATTTTAGCAGAAGATGTCGCAATAGGTGGTGTCAGACACTCAACAAGGCAGAGCTCTAATGTTATAAAACTGACCTAGTACCACAGATTCACAGTAATTGCCATGTAATTCCCTTTCATTTATCAAGCTTTATGCTAATTCTAAGAATTTATTAGACACTGTTTAAAAAAAGTTCAACAAGTATAGCTAGGTATGGGACATATATTAGGAGAAAAGAGGTCATTGCATAAAGGTACAAAAACATTTCAATGGACTTCAAAAGCATTCTAACAAATACAGTGAAAAGTGGAAATTTGTAGTTGAGAGAGAACTTAGACTATCTATTGTATATGTGAAGATAGGCACTCATTCATGCAAATATTTGATTTCTGCATTTTCTGTCAGGGAAATATACCAGCAGATAACCCAGAGAGTTTTGTTTTGACTAGACTTAGCTGGGGTTTGGATTTGTAATTCTGAGCTATTATGGATTTCTGTTTTGAGAGAAAAAGAAATTGCTCCAGGGGAGCAGACTAAGATGAAACTGCTCCTACTGGAGAAAATGGCTAGAAAAGCTGTACTTTTTACCACATCTCTTCACAGATTATTTCTATGTGCTCCTCAAAATTTACTTAACTTTTCCACTAGATGTGTGAGTCAAGGATACAATCTGAGTAAATAAAGCTGAGTGTCATATGACAAGGCACGAAGACTAAAATGGGGACTAAAAATGAGACTAAGAATGGAGCCTGTTCAGAAAAGGCAGCAATTTCCAGCTGTGTAAGTAATCTAAAGCTTGAGCCCTCAAAATGCTTAGTGATGCAAATTTGATTTCCACTTTGCTTGTAGACCCACCAAAGTTAACTTGGTTTCACTGTCTTGTTTTGCTTGTATTGCTCTGAACTCTGAGAGACCGGGAGGAATCAAATTAGGACCTGATTAATGGTGTGAAGGCAGTTCTTATTTTAAAAGATAGAAGATAGTAAAATAAATGTTGTGATAACACAGAAGCATGGAGGAAATGTTGCCCTGGAAATGCGAGCTGAATTCTAAGACTTGAAGCTAAAGCACTTTTTAAATGAAAAAATTAAAGGAGAAGCTTGACTGGTATTTTTCTGCTATGTTTTCAGGATACAAGGTGGCTCTTGACTAGGGTTGGGATTTACAACAATAAAACCAACTGTTATTTGGGTAAACAGTGAATGAAATGTTCATTCTGCACATTATCAGCTGCAGTGGCCACCAAAACAGCTTGAATTTCACTTTGGCTTCATTTTCTCATGGGACCAGTCCTATGCCATCAGTCCTTGTAAGACAGAAGGCCAGTATAGAGCATGGGAGAAGGCAGTTTCCATCATCCCCATGCTGGCTAGTAGAAAAAAGGTCACACTTGGCAGATAAACTCTGACCCTGGGGGCTCCTGGAGGTGTTGTGAGCCTCAAATAACCTGCAAAGGAAACCTGAAACTCACAGGTACAAACTCTCTCTACACACTGCAGAAGAGGAGGTTAAGGAACAGTAACCAAATTCTGAAGGTTCATGGATAATATCAATCCTTATCTGCTTCAGATATTACCTAGAAAGTCAATTACATGTAATATAGTAATAAGCATTGATTTAGAATGCAGGACTCCAAAGAAAAGCAACAGTACTTGAACAGTATAAATTAACTGAAAACTGCTTTTTGCCTGATGTTGTTTTGTAAATGACATGAGAAGGATTATGTAAAGTACAAGAGATTGTGCAGAGATCCTGTAACATTCTAAACAGTAAACCAGGAAAATATCCCAATAATAACTGACATATAAGCTACAGTTTCTAAGTTTGAACCCACAGAGTACTGCATAGAATTTTACACATTATATAACCCAATATCTGAAAGAATGGCAACATGGAAATAAATAACAATAAATTGTGATCCTGCTGGAGATGCCACATAAATTAAAATTTGGCTTCACTATTTTTTTGTAGGAGAACAAGAAGGAGGTTCTTAAATAGCAAATTTGCTATTTGCAAAATTACAGTAGCCCTTAAAAATATGTTCATAAAATTCTATCAGAATTTGTGCTTTGCAGGCATACTGTTTAAAATAAGAGAAGAAGAACTTTAAATGTGTTCCGGTGAAGGTATTAATGATGTACTAACCAGTACCAGTACTAATATCTAACTCAGGGAATTTTAAGTGCATAATCAGAAGAAAAGTAAGTGATAGAGATATTTTCCCTCAAATTCTACGTAAGTAGCAATAAAGTGGCACAGAGTTATTTCAGGCATATTTACCTACTGTGTTAAGAAACAAATCAATTTTGTTTATAAACTGTAACTTGGTCACATTCTCATTGAAATAACTGCCCAAATCAACAGAGGAACTGATTTTGACCCACTACATCTGCTGCTTCTAGTTAAAGACGGTGAAAAGGGAAAATGGACTGTTATTGTAACACTGTGAGGAAACTGCAGAAAGGTTTGAGAGCTGCTACTTCTAAAAACTTCTATGTGACATTATGTTTCGCATGGAAAACAAAAGAATGAACTTAAATCCATCACTCTTTTCTTCTTCAGAGGACTCCGCTGAAGTTTGTGCGGGGAAAACAACTAGTAATAACTAGCATGTTATAGACAATTTATGCTGTCTATTCACAAGCAAACAATCTGCAGAATACAGTCAGGGTACTCTCACATGAATAGCTGGTTTTTACATTTGCTGTGATCCCTAGTGGGACCCTCCAACTGCCTACTGTCTTGCAAGACAGAATTCCTTAACTCTGAGTAAATTGCTAGGAAGATCTGATCTCTTCTAACTTCAGAGTTTCACCCTATGTATCATATGCTCCAATTCTTCTCCTAAAAAACACAGCTGTCTTGGAGACAAACATGACTTCTGACATAACTGGGGCCCATCCCACAAAGCAATGTGAAGATCAAGATAAGGAGTGCAGACTCGATCCAATAATGACATAGGAGCCAGTGTTGTCTGTACAGCACAGGAGTGATGTAGCTTCTCTTCCTTTTTAATGACATCTAACAGACCTCTATCTTTCATTAAATTCTGCAAAAGGAACTCACGAAGTCTGGCAGCTTTAGCTAGAGTTGCTTAAGGCCTCAAATGCCATCAGTTTTGGACCTACCTCAACTCTGAAAGAACTATATAGTTGGGGGTGTCTTATCCCTAAGGAAGGTCAAAACCTCATGAAATCTGAGGAAAATGTGGGGGGATGGAAAGGAATAGAAGAGTGAGCATTGGACCTCAGACTTATTACTGAAATATTAGCCAAACTAGCAAGACCTGCAGTATTCAGAATGAAAGTTAAAAGGGAAAGGTTAGGTTCCTGAAATGTAGAGGATCTGGGCAGGAAAAAAACAGGAAGCAAGAAGCTTTAAGTTAAGCAAAACAGTTGGAGGGACACCATCAAGAGCTGAAAAATCCAAATCTTTGGTGTGCTCTCGCTGATTTTGTAACATGAAAAAGTTGAACAATTTTTAATTATAGACTATAGTAGCTTCATTAATATTAAAATTAATTCTAAATGTAAATAAAGCATTATATAACTATCTTCTAATACAAAAAATAACTTATTTTAGGTATATATATTTGTGTTAAATAGTTTAAATGGGCAATTACTGCATCTCTATGTTTAATTAGCAAAAGAAAAATGGAGAATTTTATTGATGTGAATGTAAAAGAAATACAATCCTTTTAAAACTATTTATTTTCATTTAACTGAACTGCCTTGCCATACTAAAAAAACATTTTGCAGAGGTTAAATAAAGTATTTCATGGCAACCGCTGCTTCTTAGTGCCTGTGTAACAAGAAACATGAGCCAGCCGAAGTTGTGCAAGTTGGTTTTCTTTCCCAGTAAGAGAATGTGGTATCTAAGACCTTGTCCTAACTCATTTTATCCCCAAGAGTAAGTCAAGTAAGTCAAGTATGAACTAATGCCTGGAGGGAAGTCCCTGACTCCAGAAGTATGGATTATTTCACATTTATCTTACAATCGGCTCTCAGAGTTCTTAAAATTCACTAACTTGGCAAGTCAGGAATTATCATGAGAAATGAAATAATTTCATAACTATGAAGTCATCTAGCATTCCATGAATATGACACTGGGAGGGTTTGTCCATGCTTGGGCATTATTCTGACCTTTGGATAATAAGCTGTTAGATAGTTTTCCATGGAAACAATTAGAAAAGTGCCACAGCATAACAGGGACAACCTGATGTCTTGATTGAGTTATTTTCATTTCAAGGATTTGTATTAATCACTGAAAAAATGTACATGACAACATTTGTAATAATATTTAAACAAACTTGTTTTGTATGATTTGAAACAAAAAAGAATTGTACTGTTCAGATGAGCTGCCATTCTGAAGCATGTTATTTTTACAATGATTTGTATTTGGCACTAACCAAATGAATAAGCCTATAGGGGAATGCCAAGGTTCTCTGACCTTTGTGAAGAAAATTTGGTTCTATCTCAACAGTGTGTAGAAAGCCTGTGCTTCCATATATTTTCAGTGAAATTACCTCAGCTATTTTTTAGTCTCTAATTTTACCAGCAAGAGAAGACTGTTGAAAAATGTTAAGAGAGCAGAAATCATCTTGAAATTATTCCAAGGATTGGGACAAGGGAGGTATAACCCCCCTACTAGAAGAGCCTGCTGGCCAGCAATATGGTTGAGTCAGAAGTGAGCTGTTATCTTTGCCATCTCCTGGGACTTGGGAATCCATCATGACACTCCTGACTGTTTATCAGCCCAGTTCTTCAGTGAATCTAAATCTGATTAGAGCAAAACAGCATGGGGAAACCCTTTGACATCACCAACTCTCAGCTGAAGAATGAATATCTGAAAAATGAATCTGAAGTTCCTACTGTCACCTCACCCACTCCCTTATGTGTGATTTGGTTTTCTGATGGCTTCACAACCAAGTAATTTTATATAAGTAACCAGAATATGGATATAACAAATTTTTAGGAATAAAGCCTTATTTGGTTGTGGGTTTATTTACAATTGCTTTAAATATTTCCTTCCTCTTCCATGTGTTTATGAAAAGGTTTAAATGTTTTTTGGGTGGTTGCTACAAAAGCAAATGGTAATTGGTTATGAAATATATGCCATGTTTAGCTAGCTTTCTTTCTCCCTCACACAACTGAAGGGAATTACATCTATCATAATCCAAGTGTCACTTGACGAGTGGGGATCCTGTCTCACACTGACACATGCCCAACTGCACAGAGCACAGTCACCCATTTGGTTTGCTTGCCTGTGGGCTGGGACATCACAGGCCTTTTGCTCATATGAGAAAACATATGTCTTTTTTGAAAACGTGAAAAGGGATGTACAGTACTCCAGAGTCTCTACATCTCCAAAGGCCTCCCTCTGTGCACACACTGTTTATAACAGCTCCTCTGTCGCTGGGGTAAGACAGCCCTTTATTAGTCTGGCTTCCTCTTAACTTATGCCTTGACTTCAGTGTCAACTACAACTGTTTACTCTGGCTGAATTTTCTCTGCACAGATGACCACATTCATGTAAAATTCAGTAGTTTTGCACATCCACCAGCTGACATATGAATGAAAACCACAGTAAATTTGCCATATCTGCTTCCCAATGTAAGTTGAAACTTGCCAGCAGTGAAAATGGGCACAGCTCCTGTTTAGAATCATGATACCTTCTTTCTCACATGCTAATACTGGTACCTTCTAGGTCTCTAGAGGAGTGAGGAACCCCTATTCACTACACTTCTTCTAGGATCTGTAAAAATTTAGTAACTCTTCAGAGCAGGAGTACAGCTCAACAAGTAGAGTGGCACAAGTACCTAGTCTCCCACTCAGCAGGAGTTGGGTATATATTAAGAAAAGAGAAGAAATAGGTTTGCTGTCTCATTAACATTTACTTTTTTTAAAAATTTAAATTCCTATCTTGTTTTGAATTAAGATGAAAAGTCCATTTCTCACCACCATCCAAGTGTTGGTTTCCTCTCCCAAGTTAAAAGTGATAGGACAAGAGGAAATGGCCTCAAGTTGTGACAGGGAGGTTTAGATTGGATATTAGGAAAAATTCACAGTAAGGGTTGTCAAGCAATGGAACAGGCTGGCTAGGGAACTGGTCAAGTCACCATCCCTGAAGGTATTTAAAAGGGGTGTGGATGTGGCACTTAGGGAGATGGTTTGGCAGTGGACTTGGCAGTGCTGAGCTGGACTCGATTTTAAAGGTCTTTTCAACTTATATGATTCTATGGTTTCATTGAAATACTTCCTGTTGATAGTTTAAAAATATTTTATTTCAGTTTCAGTGTTTATTCTTCAAATAAAATCAAAGAAACAGAAACTGAGTTATTTAAGCTATATAAGTGGGGTGTTTCTCACAACTTCAAATCTTTTCTAATGCAAGCACATGCTAATTTGAGCGCTTTGTCCAGTTTGACCCTGTTCTGCAAACAATTTCAGTGAACAGATGCTTCTGGCAAAAACAATTCATTAAAAAAATTCCCCAAACCTCTAATGTACATCTCAGAAAACAGGTACTGATCACTTAGTTATAAAAACCTGGCAAGCTGTCTTTCTCTTTTTTCAGAAGCTTCAGTTTCCACAAGCGCTCGGTTTTACAAAAAGCGGTCATGCACATCCAGTTCCACCCTTGAGTAACTTCTAAACACTTCTGGCTTTCCTCACTCTATGTTTACCTTTTCTCTCTGTTGCAGCCCCAGCATGTGACTCCTGAAGGAACTGGAGCTTGAGATATAGTCAAGGCCACAGAGAAAACCAAAGAATCAGCATGTAAAGCCAACAGTCAGCTTTAGCAAATGCTGCACTGGGAGGACTGTTTCTGACATACCTGTGGGGACTTGTGCGAGCGCCAGCTGTACTGGTGACTGTGGAGACTGGCCAGCAAAATATTTTCATCAGTGTCCACCTGGCCAAACCGCAGTGTCTCTTGTGTGTCATTACACATCACAAAATGGCTGAAGACTAACTCCTCTGCCTCAGGGCATTGGTTCTGGAAGGAAAGGGATATGAAAGCCAGTAAGAATCAGTAAGAATTTGGCAGCTGTCTGCCCAGTGGCGACTGTTACAACACAGAAATGCAAGATCTCTTCGATTAGTTTTGGTCTCATAGCACTCTACTCTCTACAAAATATAGTGTTTAGGTTAACAAAATATATTCTAAGACTTATCATATTTTACTTTATGTTTCTGTACAGCAAATCTTAGATTTAAAACTACAATAAAGACTAAACTTCCTAATTTGGGTAAAAAACTTCAACGAAATTCAATTCTGTGGGAATTACATGTCACACAGGGCAGACAGGGCACTACAAACTGAGCAGGGAGGCATGAAGAGCTTTCTCCATGCTTGACAACTGATCTCTAAGGCCAACAGGTTGCACTTCCTTTTCCCCAGCTGCTGCTTCCACTTTGAAATGTTGCTGTGGGTCAGCAGAAGAAGACTCTCCCTTTCTTGATACCATAACACTTGAAAAGTCAACTAAAGAAAAAGCAGGAGACATGGGGAGTGTATTTTCATAGGTCCATGAGGCTAGTTTGAAAATGCACCATGCAATTTAAAAGGAAAAAAAAATTATCAAGGGTTTTAAAAGTATTTCAGATTTTACAATATTTTTTCTCCAGCCTGCAGCATCCTTCCATCTCCTCTTTCTGCTTTTCATCTGGCTGCTTGTCACTCTGTTGACACAGTGAGACTATATGATAGTCATAAAAATTACCAGAGCTAGAGCTCCTGAAGGCACGAACTATAATCTCTTATATGGGAGAGGTCAAAGTGTGACTGATAATTTGGTTTGGAGATCATCTCTCATATATTTCTGCCCTAGTCACTACTGGGCTGGCACCTTCCACTTACAAGCAACTATCTAGCAACCATAACAATGACTCAAAGAAAAAAAAAGTAACATTTGGATAGTCTTCATGCAATTTAATGAGTATAACACAAGGAATTCATCTTCTTGTGGGTTTTTTTACCTCTTTTTGACCCATCTTTCCTAGCACACACTTTCCTAGCACACACACAACATTTTACTGTTGGTTGGTTTCCTTCTTCATAACATAGCCCAGCTGGTCTCTTCTCATCCTTTCTTCCCATGACGTTTTCTCTAACTTTTGGAACCTCCATGGTTTCTGAGAGTTGTTTCCCCTCCTTGCTCTCTCAGTGGACCTTTTAAATGGACCTAACAAAGCTAGCATCTTCCCTGTCTCTAATCATAGGAGTCTCTTAGTTCTTTGATAACAATGTGCCTGGATGACTGCAGAAACTCAGAGATCAAACAAGAGGGAGAGAAATCTTTCCTCACAGATTCCTATGGATCCTCAGTTATTCATGAAAAACTGTCTTGTACACTACTTGTAGACCATTGCTGGGTGATGCACATGGAAGAGTTTTTCCGAAAAGTGAAGTGTGCAAGGTATGTCCAACTGAGCATCCTTGAATGCATGTCCACTACCATTATCAACTTCAGAATGACCGAAGATGAATCACAGAGTGGTTGGGGCTGGAAGGCACCTCTGGACACCACCTATTCCAAGCCCTCTGCTGAAGCAGGTTCACCTAGAGCAAGTTGCACAGGATTGCACACAGACGGCTTTTGAATATCTCCAAAGGAGACTCCACAGCCTCTCTAGACAACCCGTGCTCTGTCACTCTCACAGAAAAGATGTTTTTCATGATGTTCAGATGGAACATCCTGTCTTTGAGTCTGTGCCCCTTGCCCTTTGTCCTTAATTAAGGCAGGTTGCAATTCCCTTCGTAAAGGAATATCAGAATGATTGGCTGGGAGTGTTTGTGCAAAAACTATTCATCCAAGGAGTATTAAAGCATGAGAATATTTAGATTAAAGGTTTCTCCCCAAATTTCATTAATTGTTTTGCATAAGATCAGGTATCTTCTGTGAAACAAGAGTTAGGTAAGCACAACCAAAACTGCACTTCTTCTAAGCAGCAAAATTCATTACAGAGAAATATGTCTGTATGACATTCAGTAGCAGATCTGGGTGTGCTAAAGGCTGACATTTACAGTGCCACTTCAGAGTGTAGAGTTTATTTTGGTATTTTCTAGTGGAGGATCTATGACTTTTTACTGTCAAGCTGCCATACCCACATACCCATAAGTCTACCACAAATATATATATTTTCCCGTAACAGCTTTGCAAAATGTTCTTTTTAAAAGGGAGGATTTACTATCCACAGAGCTAAGTATGTTGCTATAGTCAAACCTAGATCTAACCCCAGGGGAATTTAAGAAAAGGTTTTTCTTTTACTCCAATACATTTTCTTGCTGATTACGCAGAGACTGGAAGGACAACACCAGAAGGGGACGAACTTCCTTCTTTTTACCTTACTAACTAACTTAGTTTCAAGTAAGTAAACACAAACTGTAGGTTCTTGCATTTTCCAGAGGGAAAAGAGAGTCCAGTAAGTTTTTGGCATGCACAGAACTCCTAAATTGTGCTGGAGGAATGTTATCCCATCAGGAATTATTAATAGACTTCCACACATTTTGCTGCTGATGAATGACTGCCATTACTCATTAGTCTTAAATGCTAGGTTTGCTACTAGAATCCAATGCTTTTAACAGCAACACTTCTCAAAGTTAAATGAAAGAGGTATTTAAAACTCAATTTTATAACAATTCCAAAGTCTTAACCCAGGAAATACCAAGTTTTGCATAATAAGGCATTGGTCCTTGCTGCCAGGCTTAAGAGAAAGCTACAGATGCCTCAGGTCTTGGTAATAAGAGATGACTAAAGGAATGTCAAGGAAGCTTGGGGATGCTTTAGCTTAGTATGGCAACTATTCACTGCACAGGCAGGGTTCTAGGCAACTTTATTCTCCTTGCAGTAAAGACAGGAGATTTTTCCCAGATAGAATAGCACCCATGCTTCTTGATCCCTGAGGATGTGCAGCAAGTACTTGCACCCATCACAGGGAGATGGATTCCACATTGCTACTGAAGTCTCACAGTAGAAGCTTCTACGGGGTAAGCAGAAAGGGAGAAAATAAAAAGTCAGCAAAGAGATGCACTGAGGAAATCTTGATTGATAAAAGAGAGTTTAGAGAAACCAGGCATAAAAAAACTAAATAGAACTGGGCCATTTGTGTGGCAATGATGCTGAAGGGCTGAATGATGACTCCAGGAGCAGAAAACACCTAAGTGTGGATTAAGAAAAAAATTCCCTCTCTGAATAAAAACAGCAAATCAAAAGAATCAGCAAAAGACCACCAGACTGAATCAGATACAGACTAGGGTCAGTTCCTGGGGGACGATTTCTTGCCACTCTTTAGATCATTTTTCAGCTGTTCTTTTCTCTCAGAGAAGCCTGGAAATTGTCTCTCCTTTATTGGGCTTTCAAATATTTTGTGAATTCTATTCAGAGAGGGGGGAAAACATCCTACATAATACTAGTCACCAGGCCTTCCCTAGTCATTCAGGACTTTCTGCTCATGTCTCAGCTCATAGCTATTTCAAAGCATTTCTGGATCTGGAAAAAAACCCCCCGATCATAAAAGCCTAGGCCTCTTTATATGCACAAAGTTATTTTCTTTGTGCTTCATGAGCTACCTAAGACTTCTGCAAGCTGTTTCTCTCCCTCTCATGTCTCTCCCCACCCCCCACTCTCACCTAGTAATGTTTCTTGGACAGAAAATCTTTAGCAATTTCTTATCTCCCTTGAAGTTCCTCTAAGAGAAAAGAACATTTTCCATAGGATTCTTTAAACTTCATTCTCACAGTGATGTCCTGACATTATCAGCTAGAAACTTGCTGTATCCTTTTCCTTTGTTCTTTGTGCTTATGGTAGAAAGATGGGGAAACTACTGTGATCACAAGATGTCATTTTGACTGATCCCAGCTCATTAAGAAAACTTATGCAACTGCCAACAGAAAGGTTAAGCACCATGCAGACCTTGAGGAAAAGAAGTTCTAGTGGTTTAAAACAGGTTTAAAACAGGAGCTTTTGTAACTTCCGAGGAGTTTAGGAAAACATTTGCAACGCGAAACCACAAAGGAAAAGCTTTTTCCCAGGAATAACATTCAGTACCATACCTGGGGAGCTGCTCTCTCAGTTGACCCTCTGTCTCTAGATACCATAAAGCACTAATGCTGTAAAACAATTTGTGAAGGCTTAAATGCCCAAATAAAGGAAAAAATCACCACATCCTTCACTCCACTTATATTCCAGGAGACACGCATTTTCTATCTCACTTGATAGTCTATGTGTTATTACTAAATAATAAAACTAAATTAATAACAACCCTGAAGTTCCCTGCCCAGTTCTTTAATTATTAAACCCATTACTCCAGCTTTGCATTTAGATGTTCATTAGCCAGTTACTGTTTGTATTTAAATAGGGATTTCAGATCAGACAATGAAATATGTCAAAAGGGAAAACTGTTTTCTAAAAGTGCTAATCCTCTCAGATTTTCAGCATGTGACTTAGAAGTATAAAGCAAGTTGTATGCCTTGTGTTTTTTAGGTTCAATATACTTTCAAGATGTTCACCATTACTTAAACAAAAAAAACCCCACCGAACTCCCTCAAAAAAAAGAAAAAAAAAAAAAAAGGAAAAAAAAATCAGTCCATATCTAGGAAACAAAGACACTGACAGAGGCTTCTGGTAATCCTGAACTCCTGACCTAAAGGTGCAGGGCCAAATTGTTTCATGCTTCATCTGTCTGTCTACTGACTACAACATCACTTGTTTCAGATATTAACCCAGTAAAAAGTATGTGGAGAATTCAAATAACCTTTCCTGGTTATTAAATTAATGCTTCTAGTTGCAGCATTTATACTGCATTTTGTGTGAACCGCAAACAACAAACAATGCCTATTATTGTGAAATTTATTCCCTTCCCATGCAGTGCATGCCAACCTCCCAATCTGGAGGTAAAGTCACATAAAAACCATCTTGGCAACAATTAATTTAATAATCCATTTTGAATCCACTTGTGTGTTAACTGTTCCCTAATTTCAAAGCAATGCAAGTTTTTAATCTCAAATACTCAGGGCTAGATATCCACCACATCAGAACATGGTGGCAAGTACCCTTGACATGAGAGGAAACGAGAAAATTACAGCAACAATTACAGAAGTATATCCTCCTGTGGCTCATGTTAACATTGCCAAATCCATGTATAAATCAGTACCAACTATTCATAGAATGTACCTGTCAGCAATATACTATGCGACATATGGCTCTACTTAATCAAATATACAATTCCATTTTTTTCAACTCAGAATATTCCTTCAAGGCAGAGAATAGTCAGTCAGTCACTCACACTGTGATGTGGTTTAAAACATTTAAATATTTATGCACCATATTTTATTTATATGTATAGCTATGTCTGAGAGATCTTTTTTTTCCCATCCTAAGAGGAAACTGACCTTTCTGAAGGCCATTTTGCAGTAGTTGCCACACATGTCTTAGATGAGGGAGTAGTACTAAGTCAGAAATATTTTGGGTTTAAACAGCCTATCAAGGACTCTCTTATACTTTCTATGTTTGTTTTTTATTAAAAGCATTGTTCAAAATATGACAAAAAACAGAAATTGGAGCTACAAAGATTTTTGTTCACATTGATATTTGATCCAGCTGTAAAGATTTAAATCACACTAGATCTTGTTTTATGAATGTCCTTTTGCAACAAGAAAACCATGGAATGCCCTTAAAAAAGAATTTTTTGATATAAAACAGATGTTTTATCCTTTTTGGGGGCTTTGTTATTGTAGTGCCATGATAGGTAATTAATTCCCAGGCTCCACATAGGTCTTCAGGCAGATGAAGAGAATGATTTGATTTCAAGGCTGTAGTAGAGTAAGGGAATTACAGGCCTTTGAGGGGTCATTGCAGAAGCAAGGTTCCTTATACTGGGACTGGCTTCAGCCATTAATGCTGCTTGCACAGAATGTAATGTGAAACTAGTGTTGAACTTCAATAAGGATGGAAGTAGTAGCTGGAAACAATATGCTCTGGTGCTCAGACTTAGCTGTGCTTACATATCGTGTCTCAATCACCTTTTCATAAATTCATGGCATATTATGCATTTCAAGACCAAGATTTTGATTATTCTGATATAAATTCATGTAGTTTCTCTGAAGTGTAAGGAGTTTTGACTACATTTACCTTTACAGATAGCAAACACTGTCTCCTAATTTTCATAGCTATCACAGAATTAATGTTTATTAGTAAAAACCACTTTCAGTATAAGGTACAGCTTTTATATCTTGGAATATTTTCAATGAATGCAGTGGTTATTCTAATTTGCTATTAAATTAATCACAATAGCTACAGTCTCACTATTGCATTTGCATACCTGCTGCCAAGCTTGAATTGCTGTATTTAAAGAATGAACTGCATATTGGCCAAAGTTGATGAAAATGGGGTCAACCATTATTGTGCAGTCCAATAGCCTTCTTGCTGTGCTGCTGGAAATAGCAATCTGTCCCCAGATTTTTAAAGGTTTCACAACATTCTGCAGAGTCACATTTCGACACTCCAAAAGTTTACAGTCGGCTTGAGTTGAAAACTGGATCTCCTGGAACACCGATTCATCGTTCCACTGACGAAGATATACATGAGGCTCATCAAAGGAAACTATCATGTATTCTAGTTCAGATGGCATGTTCTTATCAGATAAAAATGGCTGAAGAAACTTTGGTGGTGCTGAAAAGTGAAAGAAAAAACAAGACTGGAACATCACAATCACCACATTCTGTATGTTTTTGTAAATTGTGTGTTAACTGCCTGTACATAAGATAAAACGAATAAAATTCATTAAGGAGTCGACATTTCTGAAATCCGATGCTGTTCACACTGTTTGTTAGATGTAAAATAGAATTGTAATTAATAACAGCTGCAAACAAAAAGTATCTGCAAACCAAAATCTTTTCATGGTAAATAGACCAGACACCAAACTGCTTTATCTACACACTGCTCAATACTTCAGATTGCTGCCTATTTGGAGCAGAGACCATATTTCTGTGACAATTTTGGCTATAGTAGATGTCTATGATATTCCACACACAGCACATTATGAACACAATAACAATTAGTATTATACTATTTGCTGACATGTGACAGTGCAGGCTAACAGGCTCCACAGTGGAAATTGTCTTTGATGCAATTATGGACAGTTCAAGACCACAAACCCACTGAGATGCGACATATTACCCCATAACACTAGAAATGAAACAAAACAGTATCCTGAGACTAAATGCATGAGAAATATATCATAAAAAAGATTTTATCGCCTTCATTGAAGTCTCAGTCCTGCAAAATGCTGAGCACTGAGGCAGCAGACACTGCAAGGCATGTATACCACTTGTGTAACATGAAGCATGCGAATATTTCCATTGATGTTATTATTTACATTGCTGGAACTTCTCACATGCTTAAAATTAGCATATGCTCTAGTGCTCTACAGATTTGGAACCAAAACACTCATCTCTATCCAGGATCAAGCCCTATTATTCTACAAAAGCGTAATAGATACAGTAAGTTTTGTGCTCCCTTGGTGTATAACAGCACAAAGGAGCCCCAAAACCTAAGGCCTTTAGATGCTATAACAACAGCAACAACAGCATAAACTCAGTTGCTGTTAAAAAATGAAACAGCTGGGTTTGATTTTAATCTGATTTTTGCCTTTTCCAGAATATGTACTTTTAAAGACTGAGCATCTGGAATTGGAGTGCAATAGTGAGGAAAATTATGTACTGATAAAAGTAGCTGATAGACAAGAAATTATTTGCTAGTCATTGAATGTCATTTTTGGTATGATTTGATAATGAATGTATTATAATACTTACAGAAACACAAAAACTACTCACAAAGAAAGCTGTCCCTGTCAAAACTATCCAAGAAGTTTGCCCATCTTCCACAGAAAGCATTCCTGGCATTTGAAAATCAGACAATAATGTAAAGATCTCTTGGAATGTATTTGCCATTAATGCAATGACAGAGAGCACTGAACCAAACCATATGTAGCTCCAAAAGTGATCATAACTGAAATGACAGTTAAACCTGTAGTTCTCAGAACTCTTCCAAGGAATTCTTACTAAGGGGGATGCAAAATCTTCAAATATTTTAGCAGTACTGTTAATATGCTGGAAAATGTAAAAGATCAAATTCATTCACTAAGATGGCTCAAAAGTGAAGTGGCACCTGCTGTCACTAATCAGACTATGGAAAACAGACGGCTTCTACAGTTACCCATTCCGGAGGCAGGAAGGGGGCTGATCAGCCTCACTGCCTACCGTATGTACTTTCTCAGTGCACAGAAGTCATCGGTTTTACCCTGGAGCCTGTACCACTGGTGGCTGTTTGTGATAATTTATTTCAAGAATGTCTGTTTGAACGAGGAAATGAGGACTACAGGCAGCAAAAGAGTGGTTAAGCAGCACATATGAACTATATGCTTTTACTATGGTACCCAAAGGAGTACATACCTGTGCCGAGTTGATCAAGATGATGGCATAGGTGGACTTCCAAATAGGTAAACTGGATCGTCACACTTAGTGATGGCACAAACCACGGAGTAAAACAGGAGTCAACCCTGGTACAGGCTGCTAATGCCGTGGGGGTTACAAGCTGATCACATGCGCTTTGGGAGCCAGATTCACTTTCCGAGCTGCAGAAGGTAGATAACAAAGTAGTACTTTCAGGACTTCCAGGATTTTACCACTTTACAGTAGGACTTGATCATGTTCCATGCTCATTTTCTGACACAGACAACGTCACTGTTTTATTTTAACTGCTACTGTCAGTGTCTGTACTTTTTCCAAAGCAGAACAGAACAGACAAGATTGCAATCCAACCACACTTTTATCAAACTACACTTTCAGTTTACAAACATTTGAACCACCACAACAATACATATTTAGAGAAAATAAAACCCTTATACACCAGGTATCTTTAATTGCTGAAATAGCTAAACAGCTGCTTTATCATTACTTAAGCTATATGAATGAGCTATGAGTTAATCTGGTCAAGAGAATGATTTTTTATAAATTTATAAAATTACTTCTATACTTCTATGTCCCTGTAAGCTTTATTTCCTTTGTTCTTCTCACTCTACAATCATAATTTAAAAACAATCTCCAAGTGTTATAAGCTCAGCCTGGAGCCCTTTACTAGCATCTATTACAACATATTAACTACACATTTATAATGCCATGCCACTGATTTTTTTTCATAGCTGTGCTCCTGACACCATGAATTTCCAAGAATTATCTTTCAGCCTTTTGAGAGAAACTAACACTACATCAGAATTCTACAGGTTGCTAAGACACCACCGAAGTACAAATAAACTTTCTAATTTAAGCTAAATCTATCCTTAATGTTCCTTATTCTCACTGCTTTCGAAGTTTGGCACTAAAGAGTTGTAGTTTAAAAGTTTAGACTTGATTCAAGAGAATTATGTCCATGTCCTCAGTCAAATACTGTCTTTACTTTTCAAATAAAATTAAATGAAGGATAAACTAAGGTCAACTTAATGTTTCTGTCAGAAAGTCATCAGCTTTCATAAAGCACCACAAATACATTTTCATTGACATTTTCAAGAGATTTTAAATTCAAACAGAAGTTTAAATTTGACAATTGGCTTTTAAAACAAAACGTCTTACGCTTTCAGGACCAAAATTTTCATCATGCAATGTGTTTTACCTCAAAATTATGCACAAATATAGTAGGTACTAAAAATGTTCAGCCATGAGTGCATGGAGTTCCACGGATAGGTAAATTTATCAGTATTTTTTTGTGGTACAGTAACTATCTAGCACAGTATTTATTTATAGAGCTTAAATCCAACTTTAGGTTTGTGGACATAAAATACTTATGCAGCAGTAAAACCCAACTAAAATTAGCCAATTATCAAAGAATCATGACAGGATATTAAGAATGGACTAGGTTGGTAAAGGATGAAACATAATTACTTAATTGGAATTTTAGCTGCTTTCCTGTGCTTCTTTACTTCTTCAAATTGTCAATTTACACTCAAAAAATGGTGTTATAGGCCTTTTGAGATAGGCATCTTTGGAAATAAAATTATTCTTTGTGTTCACATGACAAAATATTTATGGAACTGGACTACAGTCAGAGAAGTGGGATGCTTTTCTTTGTTTTGCCACGGATATTTCTTAGATTGTTAGAACAGAGCATGGAAGCAAATCTGAAAGGACCAAAATTCATATGCTGATTTAGACAACTAAGTACTTTGGATCTATGAAACTGGTTAATTCTCTCAGAATAAAGATTAATATTTAAAGATTTTTTGCTCATTGCATTTTGATTAGAAACAGAAGTTCAGGAAAATATAAAATGAAAACGGAAAAATGGTAGATGGGTGCAGACAAATGCTAACCAAACTGTGAGGAACTTTAAAAAAAAGTAATTGCACTTTGATATTCTGAATTAAGACTTAATTTGCATGAACAGCTGTAATGGCTGTAAAAAGGAAGGACACTTATTTCTGAAATTTGAGGTTTATTCTGAAAATATATATATCTTTTCCTCAGAAACTTATTCCTTCAGTCACCTATCAGTGACTCAGCATTTTTATTTCTTTTAATATGCTTCGGAGATGCATATTTTCATAGAATAAAAAAAACCAAACAAACCCCTCCAATTTTGCATTTAGTCAAATTTTATGTACCTGTTTTTTATTTATTGAGCATTTTACTGTGGTGGGACCTTTGTAATTTCTCAGTCATAACCACAATGATCACAGAGCAACATGACATGCTTGATTCAGAGGGAAATGTGGCAGGAACTTCACACTAGGGAGATAATGTAAAGTATTTAGCCATATTTTGCACTAGTTTTGCTGCCCCGCAAGCAGCAGACCAAGTGGAGGTAATATTCTGGAATTTAAAGTGTTGGGAACAAAAAGATTCAAAGCTGCTTTTTGTTTCCTCATGGAGAGTCATCTCAGAAACCAAAAAGGCTCACCACTGAAACAATTCCTACAAAATTCAGAGTCCAGCCACATGCTTAAAAACCTAACCAGAGAGAAACAGCAATGAGAGTGGGACAATGTTGCTCCATGGGACAGAACTGGCCTTGCACCCTGTCTCCTGCTAGGGAGGGACAAGCGCCAGCAGTGACAGATTGAGAGGAGCAGGACAATGCTTGCTAAACCACTGTTTAGAAGGAAAAGGCACTCTAAAGAGAGAAAATAACTTTCTAGAAAGCATCTGAAAAAAAACACGATGAGGACTCATTCATCACTCTTTCCCCATCTGCTCAGATTTCGTTGAAGTGTAATTGTTTTATCTGTGAGGAGGTCAATTTGATTTTTACTCAACCAGAATCCATATTCAGAATTAGAGCCCCCATATCATTATGAAAATAAAAATATAGTAACAGTATAAATCAGTTACAGTACATGCACTAAAAGCAGCAACCAAACTACTATTGTATTTTCTTAAAAAAACTCAACTGTAATAAAAAATCGTAATATCAAATGAACAGGTTTTAAAGAGGGATTGTAGCCACTACCATGACTCTCTGATTTTAAATTAAATCCCATTTAAATGTTTTGCCTAAGTAGACTTCTGTCAGACTTGTAGCACTGCCACTTTGACCTTGCACAGAGCACAGAAATCAGACACAGTCCTTCATCTCATGCTGTGCACAAACACAAGAGAAAGCAGAGTTAGCTGAAAACACAGGGAAATTTCTATTAAGTCTTGGTAAACAACAGTAGGAGCATTAATATCAGAAGTAGGTGTGATTATGAAATCAAAATTTGTGCATCAAGTGAATACATTATAAAAACACCCTCACATTTCTCAGCTGCCTTGGAGCTGTGTGGATCGTCCATGATTTTTCACCTGCAGAGAAAAGGAACAACCAGCTTCTACTGCTTTGTGTTTGGCACAACATACTGAGGGATGGGTGTAGCAAAACCAGAAGAAATTTTAAATAAAACTGACCTGACCAGAATTTTATTTTTTTTTCAAAATCCTGGGAAATATCAGAATTTTTAAAATGGAAAGTACCCATGTTTGAACTAATTATATAAGTTATGATATTCACATCATGCAAAGCAGTTCAAATTCAATATATGGCAACTGGGAGCAATGACTTAGCAGTGACCTGCATTATTCTTGTTATTTTAAGAGTGGAATATTTAAACCGAAACTGCCATTTGTGATGAAACTACAACATGGGAAAATATCCACTGGGAAGAAGAAAGAGACCACTTAACTCATTTAATTTATGACTCAAATGCTGGTCTGAACCCAAATTTTTAGAGGTCAAAATCCAGTACATGATTTACTTTGAATAAAAGCTAAAACAATTAGCAAGAAATATGATCATGATTCTTCACTTGAATTTTTAAAAAGTAGCAATTTAAGCTTATTTAAAAGTTTTGGTACTTGTTTCATGGTTTGTATCTTAAGGCATTTTCAATTACTATTAGTATGTCAGTAATTATAGAAATACTGTTTAAATTAGACAGCAGATGCACAAATATATAAAATATCTTCTAACATAACCCATTTAAACAAAAAATTATAAACTCCTCCCAACCAAACCAGGGAGGGGCTTTAATATCTCACCAACCAAACAAAGCTTTAAAAGTAATTTCGAATATGATTTGTTAGTCCTGTAACATGAAAAACCTCTAAAAATAATTTATTCTGTGACGATTTCTGTGATCATTTTTCCGTGATAAAACCTCCTACTTTAAGGTCTTGCATAAACAGTCATTTATGCCATATATGATTTATTTCATAAACACTGTCTTATATCCCCAAAGAGACGCTAAATTATTTCACTTAGGACTTCAGATTTGTTCATTCATTGATTAAACATTCATAAATGTTCATGCAAACCTTATGCATACATGAAATAATGAACAGGCTACAAAATTCTTAAAAACAAACAACATACACATATATACTATGTTCTTCACCAGATAGCTCCTTGATTTTTATACTTCCAATTCGTTCCTGATCGATCTCAGAAAGAGCTTGCATACCACAAGATTTGAATCATGACATCTTTGCACATTCCCATATTCATTACTAGTTGATATACTTCAGCCTGCCAGCTCCTGGCTCAACATATCAGCTGAATCCACATCTTCTCACAAACCCTGTCGTTTTCTTGTTATATGAACCACATAAGTTTCATACGTTATAACTGATGTTAGGAATCAATAATAAAGTACTTAAAACACAAGGGATCAGCTCTCTGTTATTAATAATTAGCATATCATAGAGGTTACCACCAAAAAAAACCCTTGCAGAATTTTAAGGAAATGCTATTATTATTACGCAGCAGCTGCATGCATATGGCAACTGTTAGAGTCTGATCCAAAATACAACATCAAACTAAGAAAATAAACTTCAACAAGACTAAGTATTTTTATGCTTTTACACAATTAATAGTGAATTAAATTTTCTAATCAATCATACAGTTGCTGCATGTAATTAATGTCAAATTATCAGGAGCCTCCAGGAAAACTGAGATTCAACTTTTATACAGCTTTTGTTCCTTGCTCTCGCAGATCCCTCAGCGTTAGAATTTGGTCGTCTAACACTCAGCACTAGCTTTAAGCAAAGTGCCTTGTGGTTCTTCTCACAAGTCTGTAAGATCTCATGTTAAACATTTGTTTTAGGAACAAGCCTAACACTGAAATTTACCGTGGGCATTACGTGGGCAGTGTCTCTCTCAAAACCAAAAAAGTTTGTGATTTTTTTGGTCAAGTTAGAATCTAGAACACATTTTAGAGTGCTTGGTGACAAGAAACTACCCATACTGGCAGCAGTATGTTTGTTTGATAAAGCCAGAGTTTCAGCAAAGTTACTGCCAACATGGACTTCCTACATGCTACTAGGGGTCTAGAAAGGCTGGCCTTCTCTGCAGGTCAACAGTATCTGTCACCACCTCCTAATCAAGGCTTCCCTTTAACAGAATATGATCCTTTAGGGCTTAACCATTACCTTAAATTTGTTCCGTAGTGGTAACTATATGTATTTCAGTGCTTGTGCACTGTCTCAAGACCTCCAGGTCAGTGACATGTGACTGCCATGTTTTCTCTGTCTCCCAGAAAAAGCCAGTGCGCTTCAAAAACCCTAGGTCAAAGCCTTATCTCTGAGGCACAGCTCCTCTTATTCTGATCCACTCAGGAGCACTCCTGACTGGTCAGGATTAATTCTTCCTCACCGGTCCTTCCTGCAGTTGTCCTCAAGAAAGTTTGCAGTGCAGCCTTGTTTCAAGTTAGTGTAGAGAGATCAGCTTGAATTTCTATCATAGAACCATAGAACAGGTTGGGTTGGAAGGGACCTTAAAGACCACAGTTACGACTGCCCTCCCATGGGCAGGATACCTTAACTAGACCAGGTTGCTTGAAGGCCCATCCAGCCTGGACTTGAACACATCCAGGGATGGGACATACATAACTTCTCTGGGCAACCTTCTTCCAGTGCCTCACTACTCTCTGAGTAAAGAATTTCTTCCTAATATCTAATCTATCTAACCTGCCATCTTTAAGTTCAAATCTATTGCCCCTTCTCCTATCACTACATGTCTCTGTAAGAAGTCCCTTTCCAGCTTTGTATAGGTTCTGGAAGGCTGGTCTAAGATCTCCCCAGAGCCTTCTCTTCCTCAGGCTGAACAACCCCAGGTCCCAGCCTGTCTTTATAGAGGAGGTGCTCCAGCCCTCTGATCATCTTCATGGCCAGCCCACCAGGAGGTCCACATCCTTCTTACATTTGGGGCCCCAAGAGCTAGAGCAGTACTCCACCATGCCTCCAAACTGAAAACACTGCTGAGGCAGGGAATAGAACTTTTTCTCTTATCTAATTGAAATCAGAGTTTTTCCTTGTGTATCCTATAGGTTTCTGGTTTCTGGAGTTTACCCTGACCTACACAAATCTTTAAATTTCCAGTCTACTGTTAGTTCATGTAGGTGTAAACTACACTTAAAACTATTATAAATTCCCCAGGCCACCAAAGGTATCAAGACTACTGATTCTGCAGTCCCTGTACAGGTAGGCAGCAGTTCAAGGCACGTTCCCTTGACTTCCCTCTTTCTCTTCTGTTTATTTACCTTCAAATGCTTCAGTAGTGCAGTGCATATTTTTTGCTACCTTATTCCCTCTCCTGCTACCTCTCTGCAGTGAACTGCAAATGCTTCAGTTTAATTTCTGTTCTTTCTGAACAGTTACAGCTCATTAGCTTATCAGAGCTCCCCGAATGAAACATTGCATACAGTGATAAACCCTATTCGAGCAGAAAACAATAAACACGATTACAGTGCTAAATGCCTTAATGAAAAAAAACTACTAAATTTCACTACATCATTTCCAGTTCCCACCGAGTTCACATTTCTGTGGTGTTAAGCTGACCAGGAAGGCAATTCTGTCAGGGTCCCACATTCAGAGGAATTAACCTTGTCTAAAACACTTAACTTCTCAATGATGAAAATGCATTCTTTCACAATTAACATCAAGAAATCATTTCCAACCTGATACTATTAATGGAAACCAGATGTTAAATTTTATTCATTAATTTTGTAAGCCATGTTCTTATTCCCTGATTTCTCTGAATTCTGTAGCTTCGTACAACACATATGTGGATGCTACATACTCATTCAAGCATGTGTTCATACACAAGCAGCAAGAATCAGCAAATACCAATAATCCAACAGAGTAATTTTGGCTTTTCTGCTCTAAATATAAAATATTAAGAAGGTCTTTGAAAGCAATTCCACTTCTATTTCTGGACAGAATTTGTACTCATTTTTTCTTACTCTACATATTAACCAAAAGTGGAATGAATGCAAATAGAGTGAATATCTGTCACTGCACACTGATTCCAGCTGTAAACACAATGCAAAATGAATCTCCAGTGTTTGAAAACACCGATTAATTTTTTTTTACTGTTAGCATAGTAAGCAAACTGTGTGAATAATAATAATGTAATGCTCTTGAAACACTAAAGTTTTATTCAATATATTTAAAATAGACATTTGGATTATTTTAGTCATTGACTTGCACTGAGGAGAGAATAAGGCGATGTATGAGCATTGCATGGAAGAAGAATGTTTACTACTACATTATAGAACAGATTGTGCCTCAGCCTTCTTTTGTTAATTAGCTAATTTTACTGCCTTGTGCAGTTAAGAGGTTTCAGGATATGACCTGTTTGTCTTCACTTTTCAGCAATCCTTGTATTCAGAAAATGGATGGTTATGATGATGCCAGGCTGCCTATGAACCTAAAGGAAGCTCTTTTTTGTGAACACTCCATGCCCTTGTGTGAAGGTGAACGACAGTCTGAAGCTCACGGAAGACTAACTACCCTTATCACATATGAAAGCAGTATCTTATTTCCTAAAGTCACCTGAAAGGGATCTCTTAGGAGGGTAGCATTAGATGCCTCTTTTTCCCTCCTCCTTTAAAATTACCTTTGGTCATCGGCCACATTCTGGTTGTTATTCAGGACAATCCTCCAAAGGTCGGAGGCAATGAGCTCTTTCTGATCGTTCACAAGGTTGATACTGGGCAGCTGCAGTTCACAGACTTTGCTTTCTGATAGACTGAATTCCCGGAATGCAACAAAAGATTTCTGAAGCTCATCCCAGTACTCCAAACTGCAAGGAATCTGTGATAAAAGGGAGAAGGCATAATTAATTTATACTCAGGGGCAAATATAATAGTTTTCCTGTAAACACTAAAAGAGTAAAACTAACTAAACTAAACAAAAGTAAATTGCCATATAGAAAATCAGAACTGTAACCATTACTGAGATCCTGTGCTGTCTGGACTTGAATTAAAATGCTTTTAGAACATCATGGGAGACTAACTTTTCTAATTAATTTCCAACTAATTCCAACTTCCTCTGTACAAAAATAGCTACTTGTTCCACAGTACCCATGAATAACAAAGACAATTCAACTAATTATTATTTGTATTATGCAGCCAAAAAATGCATCAGATGTCTTCACATCACGGTGTCAAAGACATTCAAGTCATCATTAATTTTTTCTGGAACTCGTTGTTTTAGTTTTATTATATAACAAAACATAAATTTATTAAAATAATCAATGACGTAGAGAAAAAAATGTGATAGACAACACAATACCCTGTTGTGGGTCAACACATTACTGAAAATCTTGGGTGAAATAATGAAGTACTTGTAATCACATGATCTTTTTTTCAAGGAATATTTGTTATTTAGACTAACAAATGCAAATCAAACCCAGTAAATACATAGTGGCTTCTGTTTAGTCACATTCCTAATTTTAAGTCTGTAAATAATCTACTTGGATTATTTCTGGATGCACCAATGAACTGGAGAAAATGTCATTAGAGAGATTTTTAAAGACAAAAGAAAACCAGCTTTAATAAAAGTATAGGCTTTAAAGGGTTGTGTCCTAGTCCTCTTTTTTTTTTTTTTTGGTAATAGCATGAAAATGAATGAGACTATGAATTTAAAACAAATTCAAACTCAGTCAGCTATGAAGATTTTTGAATTAAGATACTGAAATCCACAGTTATGACAGTTGCACAGACTCAAGAATTACTAAAAGTCAAGTTGACATAAAACAATTAGTAAGAAAAAATTTACACATATGTACTATTATCTTTTTCATCCCTGTGTGTCTGTGTATAGACATGCATACATAAATAACCAGGAAAAAAAGTAAGAATGTGGTAGAGATGCAAGCAAATCTAGAAAAATCTCTGTAAGTAATCTTCCTTGTTATTCATTAAAGATTATAATGCATATGGAGGTGACAGCAGGTTGATTAATTAACAGGAATGAAGGTTAAGAAGAAAAATTCAGGGAGCTCAATGGTTCAAGCTGGGGAGGGCAAAGGAACATAAATAATCACCAAAGAATTCTGGAGGAATTAACATGTGGAACCACAGAGCCTGAAAGGTGGATTTTTACTATATCTGTCAAGTCACAATGATTGAAAAAATCCACCACAGTCACTAAAATTTGTTCAGGGAAAAGGTAGGGAAAAAAAATTATCTAATAACTGCCAACAAAACTCTGACACCAGTAATGTATATATCACAGAGCACCACAGCAATATCAATCAGGAGAGCTGCTTTAATTTTAAAGACTAAAGTCTGAGAGAAAGGGATTGATTTAACATCAAAAACCACGTCATATGCATAAAGACAACATATTTGTTTATAAGCTGCATATTGAATTGGAAATGGTGAAGATACGTAAATGTCAGCCAGAAAATTATGAGGCGGTATGAAGATGCTTGGAAAAAGCGAATGCCATCCTGACAGACACCAGGTGAGATATTTCCAAAAGCAAAGGACAATTATTAATTGACTTGCATAATACACCAGTAGGGACTCATCTGGAATATGGCATACATTTCCATTTTTTCACCTTTAAACTGTATTAATTCCTACTGTGGAGAGTTGATGATTAAATTAAATAAAACAATAGGAACATAATTGCCCCACCCATACACCTCACAAAAGAAACAGTTAATAGAGGAAAGGTCTTTAGAAACTATGGGTCAAAACTGAGGTTGCTCTATGAATAAAATGTAAGGCTAGAAACCATACAGAAAAAGATGGGAAGGTTCAAGGACAGACTTGGTGCTCATGACAGCTGCTTTTAAAAGCTTGGTTTGTTAACAAGATGGAGAAATAACAAGCATTGCCCAATGGGAGAAGACTGGGCTTGATCTTTGCTGCTTCTGTGTTGCTAACTGTACAACACTGCTGTGCACAACAGCAGCAATAAGAAACATCACATTATTGCATTTGTGGCCATATTTCAAAGTCACACTAAATTGATTCTTTTTGCTCTCCAGAACCTTCCAAAGTTGAATTATTTGAAAGTTTTAAGGATGTGGACAAACACTCAAGATTGCTACACTACTACATCCATGGTCCTACCCTTCAGTTATGGATACCTCCAAGAAACTCCCCTATGTTAATGATGAACACATAAAGAGCAACTTCCGTCATCTGCTATCTTTCGTACAACATTGTGGAGCCATTCACAATCCCATATTTCTTTTTTTAAACCTCCACAGTCTCTACTGGCAATAAAAAATTTGATTTTTTAAAAAACATTACAATACTTGGCATATTTTCTATATCATAAAGTCTTGGAATGATATAACTACAAAAGGATCTGTATAATTTCTGACAAAAGGCTGTGGTCTTTCATGGCAGCATAGATAATTCTACATACTGCAGCATTTATTTCTGCATACTTTTAAATCTTAGTCCTTAAAATACTTTGAGATTCTTTCAGGAACCTGATTCAATCTTTTCTTTTCAATCTCTTTTTATCTTTTCTTATCCATGTTGTTGAGTAACATGTGTGCAACAAAAGTCTCACAAAGCTATCATGTTATTTGGGATATTTATTTCTCTAACATTACCTCTCAAAATAAAACTCTCTCTAAATATGCAAGTCTCCCTTATGAAAACCTCACAAAATTGGATTAGAATGGCAAGTAATGGGCATTTTAAGAGAGGCTAAGCAAGACGATGAATTCTATTCCCACTAAGATTAATGTGCTGGAAGAACAAGTTAAAGAGCACACTAATGGAATTTCTTAAGTGGCACTACAATACGAAAGCCATAAAACTACCAGTAAGGCAAGAGGAAAGTAATATAGAGAGATTGAAAATAAAGATTTAAAAAAAGGCAGAGCAAAACTTGAAAAAATCCAAACCCAATTTCAAATACACTGTTAGAAAAGAAAGTAAAAGTAGGTACGTCAATATTTCCACCCACTCAGTAGGTGGTGAATATATTGAAATTTATCGTGAGGAAAAGATTGCAAAGTAAAACGATCAAAGCAATTATTATGCCATAAAAAAGTAATAACTCTTCTTCAGGCTCTGGTATAAACTTAATGCAGTGGAAATTCCATCTGA
The DNA here is from genome assembly GCF_001604755.1 of Lepidothrix coronata. Taxonomy (NCBI): domain Eukaryota; kingdom Metazoa; phylum Chordata; class Aves; order Passeriformes; family Pipridae; genus Lepidothrix; species Lepidothrix coronata. The sequence continues at coordinate 1,672,038 of NW_016690195.1, read as the reverse complement.
ACATGAGGAAGAACTTTACTGTGCAGGTGATGGTGCACTGAACAGGTTGCCCAGAGAGGTTGTGGAGTCTCCCTCATCAGAGATATTCAAGAACCATCTGGATGCGATCCTGTGCAATGTGCTCTAGGATGGCCCTGCTTGAGCAGGGAGGTTGGACCAGAAGATCCACTGTGGTCCCTTCCAGCGTGACACATTCTGTATGCTACATGCCAAACACTTTAAAGTGGATTATGAAAAATTTGGAAAGGCAAAGGAATGATTGCTGAACTCAGCAGTATGAGTAGCCAAAACAAGAAAAAATTGCCTAACGATTAAAGCAGACTTTTAAGCAAGTTGAAAAGATTATTCCTCTTTATTTTTGTTTAGAAATTTTTTCTAAATACCTTGTAATATGTCAAGAAAGCGCAAGAGACAGTATGCTTCAAGGTGTCATCTGCATATTAGAAGTAAAAGGCCAATGACACACTTTATGTGACTGCCTGTATAAAATACAGCTCAAGCTTTGGGACTACACAAACTGTAAGCTTTCTAGTTGAAGCTTGCAAAAGACTTAGTTGACTTAGAATCTTTGATTCCTACATATCTAGCTTTATTTGTTCTAGGGGATTTATTACTAATGCCTGATCTGGATAAGTTTAAGGAAAGATGGTAGCTCTGGGCAATATTAGCTGCCAAAAATAATAGTTGTGAAACTCTGGAAATGAGCTATAATGCCAGAACTGAGTCATAAGCAGTGGGAATAAGTGAATTAGCTGCAACAAAAAATCCCCCACATGTTGAATTAAATACAGTACTTTTACCTTAAAATATTTGAATAAAACCTAAGCTATAATTCAGGTAATTGTTACCTCTCAGAAAATGTGACCGTTAAGGCTACCTCTGTAAAAACAAACACTAACAAAGCATATTTAAATTTTTTGCTAAACAACAAGCATGCATCTCCAACAGACACTTCCCTGCAACTTTTTTCTTCTTCCTGAGCTCTCAAAGATAGTTTTAAATGCAATATTTTATTCACCCGTCACTTATGTGTGCATAAAATTATTATTTAATTTTAAACTCAGATTGAACCAGAAATCTCCAAGCTCTGTTTTGCAAGAAAACCACATACTATGGTGCAAACACTTACTTAGAAGGATGATTATAGCAATAGAGAGCAAAACAGCTGTCAAATACTTTTTTTTCAGCAGCATTAACAACAGAGATTAGAAGCAGAAATGAAAAGCTGCATGAAAACAGCCTAAACACTAAGTAGAGAAATTAAAGGTTCATTCTTTTTCTTTTTACTGCTGCGGACTATAGACATTTAGGGTCTGAAAATAGCATGGCACTGTTTGGAAGAAGAAGGAAAATGGTGTATTGGCAAATTCTGACTGGAAGAAAATCAGCTGTCTCCAAGTGACAATTCCAGTCCTGCTCCCTTCAATTACAGGACACAAACAACTAATGAAAATAGGTGCCTTGGAGCAGAAATCTTTGGAGTGGATTCCTGTTTTCTCTGAATCTCTCATTTCACTCTATATTATGCTAACACATACAAGAAACACATACAAGCTAAAACCTCTATCACACACATTTCACAAACACCCCTCTGAAAAAACAAGAAACTTGAAAAACCTCTTAAAAACCTGCATCCCTCAAGTCATTTCCTTCACATTTGTTAACCTATCAGCAAGACAGTATTAATGTTAGTAACCAATATGAAGTATTCCCACAAAGGCACTACAATGTGACAGCTTGCGGTTTTCGTTATCCATCATATCTGTGTCACACATTATCTGTATAAGAATAATTTAATTCCTATTTGGAAACCAGGGGTTAAGAAATGCTACAGAATCTGTTCATGCTATGCTACATATTAATATTTTCATCCCTGTGTTGAAGAGATGGATACTTATTCCCACTTGCAGTTGTCTAACAATAAGACACAATAGGAGAGAAATGACTGTTGACCTGTACATGCTTTTTAAAGGATTTCATGACTACAACATGCTTCTAGATTTTCCTGTGAGCTGATGTTAATCTCCCAGCTTCAGGCTACTTGGTTAATTTGGACTTGAAAAGCTCTGGGTGCACACCACTTTATCTGTGTACAGGTATGTTTCTCTAGCTGAGCTCTCTAGCTGAGCAGAGAAACAACATGAGTGCACTTCCACAACCTGTCATGTTACCATAAAGGATCATACCTATGTTGTCAGAATGCTAACAGGTCTCAGACACAGACACGATTTCCAAGTAGGACAGAAGTGATCAAAGTATCTCCATTTCTTAGCTAATCCCATCTTTTTCAGACATCTTTTTTGTCTCTAGGAAAAAGCCACAGCCACCAGTCTACTTTTTTGAGGTTGCTGAATGAAGGCTGTATAGAAGTATTATTGCTTTACTGCTTAACAATAAAAAATGAACTTTTAATTGTACACATGCAGATTTCTTAGACTTCAAAATATATATTGTCCAGCTGAGAAAGAAAGATGATATCAGCTGGGTTACAGGATGTAGCTAATGTTGCTTTCTATGATGCTTCCTTTTGATCCATGTATTTTCTAGAAAAAAAGCTTTTACAGAAGAAATATTCATTTCTTGAATCTCAGTCCCTCAGATCGTGGGCGCTTCCTCTCGGAAATTAATCTATTCTTGTTCCAGAAACAGCCAAGAAACAACAAGAAAATGCACACAGAAGACAGGAAGCGCGTGTGTGTTTCATCTTCTCCAAGGAAGGCCACCTCAGTGAATGAGGCAGAATACAACATAAACTAGCACTTTGACTCAGACACCAACCCATGCTGAGATTTTAACTTCAGCTTCCTGAGTATGAATAAACTGATTGCTATTCTCTTATTAGGATATTTTACTGTTTTAGGGCCAATCGCCTTAAAAACACAATTCTCTCATTAAGTGAACAGAAGTTGCAGTAGCAGGAAATAAAAAGCTTTATCCAGATTTTTACTAGGGAAAAATTCTTGGCAATAACTACCAGCAACATTAGTACTAAATTTGATTTTGAAGTATTATTTATAGCAAAAGAACCCTGTATAAAAATACACCATGTAGAAAATATGTTCAAAAGAAAAATAATATTAAACAGAACAAAACCTTTGTAATATGCCTATTCACATGACATACACAAGTCAATCTGACTGTTGGAACACCATTTTGGACAACTGTAAGATACTTCATCATCTACATTCCTGTTTATCTTGTGTGATTGATTTTGCTAGAAACCACTGGATAACATTTTTTAACCTTCCTTAGGGCTAAGATGGTATCATATCAGTGTGGAAAACACTCACTAGGCACAGCTACAGAGCACCAATTTTCTCATTTTGCGGAGGAAAAAAACCCCACAAAACCCCAAACATATAAAAAAAAAAGTGGTGGTTTACAGTGAGGTAAAAGTATAGCCTAGTATTAGTAGTGTTAGGATTAGCAGTACTACTAGGATTAAAAACATTCTAGTTGTACAAAGTATTTGCTGTCCCCCCCAGCTCAACCTCCTTTGTATATTCACTATGGTTTTCTGTATTTGGATGCCAGTTGAAATGTTACATACTTGCATATTTCAGGAAGTAAAAGTTATTTCACTATTGTGCACTCTCAATTTTCAAGGCTCAGGAATAATCAGAAACCCCAACTGGAGATGTTTTCCAAAATTATGCCATATAATTTCTTCAAAGAATTGCTTTTGCTTCTCTTTGAATTTGGTTTAACAAATTTGGTCCTAAAGCTAGGACGTTTAAATTACATCTACTCACTTGAAAATTGAATATGCAATATCTGCTTAATTTAATTTTTTCCCCTATCTACACTGAGGTCTTTGGCTGAATAGCAAAAATAACTACTATTTTGGTTTCTGAGTAATAATATATACTTCGGCTCTTTCGACTCCATTTCACATATATATTTATGGTCCTATTAGCATATTTATTTAATTTGATTTAATTTTACATCTGTCCCACAGTTTCTAAAATAAGTATCAAATAAAGTTATAATAAAGAGGTGGAAGAAAACTCTTGTCTTCTGAGATAAATTGTTCTTTAAAAATACATAACTGCCTTTTAGCTGACTTTGGAAAAAAGCTTCTATACATCTTCAACTAATAGAAGCTATAAAAAACCTTTTGTAATATTGGAACCAGTTGAGAAACCACAAGTATTCAAATGCAGGAAATCATGATTTTATAACATTTTAATGTGATCTACTCTTGGGAAACAAAGTTAACCAAGCCCTATTTCTGTACAGGAAATATTCCACTGTACAGTTGTAATACATTGTGGTGAGGGGTACAGCTGCAATTTTTTCACCTGTAATGCCCCACTGGTATTGTGGCTTACTGAATTGCATCAAGATTGCCTTCCTGTCCGGAAAGCCCTCTAAGTACAAACAAGACTCTAAGCCCAGGTTTTATTTTCCCTTGGTATCAGAATATGGTAATTTAAGAGCCCTGAGAAATGCTTTTTAACCTTTTAGAAGAAATATGTAGCATTCTTTTATTAGGAACTATGTTCTTTGCCTTTTTAAAACAACATGTGACTAACTTATCAATTTATCAGGCTAGCAGGTTCAGAGCAAATGCAGGTGTGTGGAGTAAAGTAATCTGTCACAGATACTGGCTTTCTTCATCATGGAAAAATTACTCTAAAGACACTAATGGCTTTTGTTAAAGCACAGAATAGTGCTATGCTATAACTGAGATTTCTGCAGGACTCTAAACAGAAAAATTATGTACTGCTAAATTCAAACTTTTCTACTAATTGTCATTCATCTTGAGACTGAGTTTATGTGATGATCACTTGCTTTTTGAATAGCAAAACCAACAATTTACTTAATTTACTTAAATTAATTAGGTCTTAATTTATTGTTGCGAGTATTGAGAAACAAATGTATACAGATAGGAGATCGTACATTAGGGACTTACCTACTTCTTGCAAAACCCCTTATTCTCTCTTTCTGATACAGGAACTATCTTGTGCATTTAATTTAAGGTTTTTAATTTTCTAGGCTTTAGTATTTATTAATAATATACACATTATGCCGTTGAAATGTAGTCCCCTCTGGGATTGAGAGTAGCAGCCTATTAATACATAAAGTAGTTTGTAATTTTCAGTATATGGGCTATTTTGACCACATATTCTCACCACAGTAAAGCCTGACTCCTACAAGAAGTACAAGATCAGCGTTCAGCCGGAAGGACTTGGGTTTGCAAAATTTCATAAATCAGTTACAAAATCTGAAAAGTACAGAACACGAGGAGAGTGTAAATCTGTCATTAAGATAATCTGATGGTTTCGTCAGTCCTCTGGCACCCGGTAGAATTTTCACTGGCTCAGTAACCCCAAAGGGTAAATTTCAGTGTGATGCACAGGCAAATTACGCACAACTTCCATTAACATTCCCAACAAGTTACGCTTAACTCCCTGCAGACTGCACAGAAACTCTAGGCCAAACGATACAGTCTCATCTCAATGCAGTGAACACTAAGATCACACGGCAAAATAATTAAGATTATACACACACAAAACAGTAACAAAATAGTAAAGTCTGACATAATCCTACTCTCAGGCAAGGAAGTTCACAAATAATGTTTAAAGTTGGAATTCCTAGAGAGAATGGGCTCTGTTTCAACATCTGCTTAAGACTCACAGTGTAACTCTCCAACTTCTTTAGCTCCTACTTCCTTCCTTGCAAGAAAATGAAGATGATACTTACAATTAACAGTCAGAGTCTTAACTTTGGAAAACATGTGCAAAACTCTTCTCAGCATCAGAAAACTTGCTTGCACCTGGATCATCTGAAGTGTAAGTGGCTCAAGCAAACCTACAGCCCTCTCACACAGACCAGCTGTTTATGTGACGAACTGCATTCATTTTTGTCCTCATGCATGAATGGAAACACTGCTTCTACTGCTGGGAAAGCAGTTTCCTACATTAGAATAAATGGCAGTTGTTACAGTTATAGTTTATGATCAGATATGCTCAATAATTGGACTCTATTGTTTCTTTTCAAGCTTGTTGCCACTCTTCACACAGTAGAAAGATCATAAAAACACTGTACAGAGTCTGTGTATAGTAGTAGTATGACTATTACAGTCATACTGAATAACATCAAAAGGTAGAATTAACAAGAAATGTAAGTTTTTTTAAAAGTAGAATCCCAGACAAAGCACCAAATTTGCATTCTGCGCAATTCACAACAGCTAGACAAATTATTTCCCCAACCATCTAAAAAGTCTCATTATCTGAAGACAGTACTGAAGTGTGTGGCAGAAGATTCAATAATTTGCAGACAGGTTTATCAAGCAGCATGGTTGAACTTTAGAGCTTATTATCTAGTAACACCATGACCTTAAATCACTAATCTGTCACACATAAATCATCTGGATTTCCAAAATAGTTGTTGCTTTGGGAATATAAGAAATAAATCAAGCATGGATAGAAGTTGTGGTTTCCCAGAAAGCACTTTTCCCAGACTCTTAAATGCCCAGCTGAACACTGTAGTCCCAACAGGGAGTGAAAAGTAAAAAGGAAGCAGAGTCAGCCAAAAATGAGGTATTCTCCATTAAAAGGAAAAATGAATGTCTTTGACATTGATCATAATTCTTTTCCTGTTGACTGTCATGTCAAATCCTTCCTGGAATAATGACTTACAGTAGGTCTAATGTCAGTCACTCTTAAGCTCATGCTTCCTTAAGCCACTGTTTAAACACCCACAAGGTGTTAGAAAATGACTGTTTATTGGCTGACAGCGTTGAAAGAATCAGATTCCAGACTACAGTTTGCAAATGCTTTATTTAAACAGAATAAGCATGTAAAGCAATGCAACAGACAATTTTTTGAAACCCTGTCTTTTGAAAATGGAAATATTTTATGTTCTTCTAAAAGAGATTTCACCACCTTAGGAAATGCTCTGTGTAAATTTTACAACAGTAGTTTTATTTACCTAGCCTTTCCTTACTAAATCCCAGTTAAGCCCTTGCAACCTCGGAATTATACTTTCTGCCCTAAAATTTTCTCCAGTAGACCTTGATATTTGGTTAATTTAATCACCACTTTTCTAAACCGTGCTCTGTTTCTTAGGACACTACATAAAGAAGAAAGGCCAAAAAAGGAGGTCTTAGCATACATTCATCTTTTCATCAGCTGTTATAATGCTGACTACACTTGCATGCCATAGGAATCCTGTCAGGTACACAAGGGAAACATCCTCAAATACAAAAACCTGTCAGAGTTACAGTTCAGCAGATATTTTAACTTCATATGGAGAAACAAGCAAATGCCATAGATTATCTTCCTTTTGTTTTGTAAGCTTTAACAGCTTGCATTCCTCACTGGATGACAATCCAGGAGAAAGAATTTTAAGTCTGTGTTGGTGATGCAGCTTAAATAAATCAGGGAACTCAGATTTTGGAGCATTATACATCATATGATTACTTTGATTAGACAAATCTGGTTTTCTCCTGCATTTAAATCCATGACCACTTATGTGAATGGTCTTGTGACAATGCATAGCTTTTTGTTTGAAATAGAGGGCAATGCCAGCAATATCCCGTATTGGAAAGATAACTCTACAATGCAACAGTATACACTGAGAATCTCTGTAAAAAGTTCACTAGTTAAAATAGACCTCCAGCTGTACAGGAAATCATTTGCATATTCTGTTCACCTGCTTGCACAGAAAAGCAGAATATTTCCTTGATGGCACATGCACTGTTTTCCTATCTTGGTGAGCCCCTCCTAATTTTTGTTCTCTCCCCTGCCAACCCAAACCTGTCAACCTTGTTCTTGGTAAAGATAAATGATATAAAAATATGACCCAGATTAAATCAGAAAAGTAAAACAAAAACAGACTAATCACAGGCAAAGATAAATACATATCTGAGATTCTCAAGACTGTAAGAAGACATAGGAAGACTCTGGAAAACTAGATGCATAGTGCAAGTATAGTTCTAAGTGCCACAACACTTTCTTTGAGGTTAAATATCTAAATGTAGCTAACTCCGTATTGTATCTGCACAATGTGAAAGTCTGAATCACTAACTGAATTTTTTCCCCTGCAACTCCCTCCTTTGAATTTTAAAAATATCACAGTAATGAGGAACACTTGTCCTTTCTCAAATGCTGAACCTGACAGATCCAAGGAACTGTACAAGCACGGTTGAATTTAGCATCACGTGACAGCTCTGAAATACCATCCTTTGTCATGATGTGGAATATATTCTTCTTCAATTATTCTTTATGTTCTGGGACAGTGGCATTATCTGCATAATCATAAACCATTGTCTAGACTTCAAAACTGCTCATACTCCTTTCTTCCTAATGCCATATTTCCAAGGCAACCAGAACAATCAGGATGGAGGAAATTGCTACAAACTCTCAGCTGTCCTAGTAGCCAGTTCAAGCCAATGTCCAATTTGGGAGATGAAGAGAGAGACTATGAAGCCCTTACTCTGCAGTTTAGACTGCCTAGCACATTCTTGTTCCTGAGATGCTCATGTATCTCCTACAGCTCTGACATCTTTGCAAGAGACATTTCTATATACATTAAAACCTCAATTCTGCTTGAAGGCTATCACCGTGCTTCCACATCTCCGTAGAAGACATTTTATGGTCAGATTTCATAAGAACAAGAATGATCACTGCTCCCCAACTCCAACTTTAACTGCTACATACCAAGACCATCATAGAGCAAATAGAAGACCTGTTGCCCTGTAATGATGAGCTGGTTGCCTTTTAGCATACAGTTTACTGTTAAACTGGGAAACTGAGGCATGACTTAAGTCTTTGCAATGACAATTTTTATTATAGAAATTATCTACACAAGAGAGTGTCCTAAATGTAGCATTAACTAAACTTTGGGAACAAAAACAGTAGGCTTTGTCTCTCTGGTTTTGTGGACATATTTTCTTTAAGTACTTAATAACATAAGCTTTCGAAGTTGCCCATCCACATATCTTTAACCACAACACTTCCTCTTACCAGCAATCTACGTGAAGGATTTAAGTTTCATTCGTTATAACAAAGAACATCTCTGAGAGCATCCCTTTTTGATTTATGAATCTTCAGTATTTTTAAAGTAAAGGCATTGCTACCTCATCTTGCTTTTTAGCTTTTGAATTAATTTTGTGAAATTTTTCCAAATTTGGACTTTCCTCTGCTCCTCAGGTGGCAATGTAATTCTAATGTCAACACCATTCTACTCTTTGCCCTTGCTGCTTTGGGCAGTAATAGACTATCCTGATTTACATGACATTGGATGGACTCGGCGCTGGAATTAACTTCACTCTTACGAAATACGCGCTGTGTTAAGTGAAGTTATCAGTGGAATATGCTTTTTCTTCTCCAAATATTTTAAAAATAATCTTAGCAACATTCAAGATCAAAATGGTATGCCTCTACCAACATTTGAGTAGCTGCCTGAAGGTCTTTTCTGTAGATCTCCTTCATACAAGGGGTACATTAGTGGTGGCTAAAAGCAGTATTTATCACATTACTTGGATAAGACACAGCCTATTTACTTTTTCTTCTTACAAGAACGTGAAACTATGCTCTTGTGTGTATATTCCTTCACCCCACATTGACCTTTACTGAGATATTTTGGCTAGACCTTTCTAAACATCAATCAAAAACTTTTCACAGCTTGAAAAACAGGCAACCATCACTGGAAATGATGCAGAAGCTGACAGAGCAGTCAAGAGAACAGTTTTGATCAAGGAATTAGAAAGATTTTCAGTGTAAAAGACTCAGGAATACTCTACATCCACAGCATATTTCTTTCTTGACACAGAACCCAGTATTAACTCTTTTTTCCAGTTAGGTTTCACCCAAACCACTTGTAAGCACATTCATAAATTGGTTTTTGCTTCACTTAATTGATCTTGTGTTTCAAAAATAAAACCTATGTTCTCGCTTCATTAGTAAGAGCTTGCAAGTACTACCACAGAAACTTTGAAACAATCTTGAGAAGTTATATTCAGAAAAGGTCTTGGCAGTGATGTAGACATAAGAGGATCAAAATAAGAAAAGGTCTCCAGATAAAAAAGGGCCAGAAAAAGATGTCAGAGAGTGGCTTTAGTACCTGAGGATAAGAAACACCTTATGTCACTGAACGGGAACTCCTTAAAAGTTAAGAAGAGATATCAGAGAAGTCTAAAGGTGTTTCACCAAATACTAGTTATCTGAAAGAATGGTAAATCACAGAGCCAAGAACATTTGTAGCATGTGAAAATGGGACAATGGGGGATTAAAAATTAAAAAGGAGGTGTTTGCAATGTCTGTTAGACAGGAAGAACAAGTTCAAATACTCTCAACCTTCCCCAAAAAATACAATTCTGATGCAATTTCTTGCAAGTGCATCTAGGATTCTCACTTCCTTCAAACAATTAGATCAAACTTCTATTTAACATTGCTAAAGAAAATGCAACATGCTATGCCATGGCAGAAACATCAGTTCTTCCTGTTCCCTCCACGAATAAAACAACAATGTTTGGACTGTAAAAAGCAAAGTATTAGAAACTTGACCAGCGAAACTTCTTAGCTTTGCAAAAAAACAAGTAAAAGCATAAGAAAATAAGCTTTTGGGACAATCTAGACACAACAGCAAGGTAAGGTTTTACAGAAAAAAACATAGTTCATTTCAACTCTTACAATCTGAAGCTGTTCTCTATCTTTTGGCCATAGCAGATGACACGCACCTTCAATATTTAGAAAAATTCTCTTTATGGTGAAGCTTTTCCAAGTTCCAGGAATTTGAAGAATAGCTATAAAACCAGAGACTTCTAAAACCTACCCATGATTAAAACGATATGCTAGAAGTTTAACAAAGATAGAAAGCTAGAAGAAATGTCACAACAACTTAGAAAGAAAGAAAGAACATGCAACTGGCAGACTTTTAAATCATGACAAACTACAGAAGTGCACCTTTGACCGGATTCATGTGAAGTAGAGGTTTAAGGGAGACTGGTAACACAGTGGGTGACATTATGGGTCCTCCTTGCATTTGAACATATACACAATCCTGGGAAAGTTTTTAAAATGTATTTTAATATATTTTTATCATTATTATCTTCAAATTCAGATCCCTTGATAAAATCTTTGGCTTGCAGATGTTTCTCTAATGTTTCATTTCAAGTATTGAAGACAATAAATGTTGTTTTGTCTTTTTTATTTTATATTTAAAGAATTTTCCATATCCACTAAATACACAGTATGTTAATAAACAAACATGTATCTATATAGGAGAAAAAGTGGAGCTGATGAAAGGCCTCATGATTGATTTAAATTAGAACCTGAAGTTTAGAATAAGTATTTGGCAAATGCAGTTTACCTAAAAAAAATTGAAAATCAACTCTGTATGACTTTTTCCACCCACATATCTCTGTTAGATTAATGAAAATATGCACACTGTCCATGTTCATAATGGCTGTTTATCCACACTGTGTAGAACTGCTCTGTGTAGGGATATGGCCATTTCTGGAAAATATGAAAAATCACCCTCTCAACCCAGGGAACAGTTACTGCCCTAATTAATGACCCACAACCAAAATGTGGATCCTCTTGGCATTTCTGCACTCTATGTGCCCAAGATCAAAGATTTGAATACATGTCCTCTAATTTGGCTGACAGCTTTTATCTCTTGTAGTAGAAATCTGAAGAATTACAGTAACACCAGTGGAAGCTGGCAGAACCTGACTGCTGGGGGCTGACCGCTTCCTGGTTTCTATCTTACTCTCTGAGGCAATCGCAGCGGACAGGAAAAAGGATTGCAACTTCCTTTCTTTCTCTAGACCACAGTATGGAAGCACAAAGCAGCAGAATGTGTGTGCTACTAGCAGCCCAGCTTTGTATGCCCACTTGAAGAAGAACTGCTATTCCCCCTGGACAGGGTCACATTATTACACAAGCACATACATTATGGCTTATGATGTCTGTTATCTATAATGGCAGCGTAATGTAATTACATCAAAAACTTGGTGTGCTGTGCTCCAAAAATACCATCCTGAAAGAGGGCAAAATGCTGGCTTTCATAGCAACCTAATAGGGTCATCAAGACAGCCTAGAATAACACAATTTTGATCTTTGATTCAAACCTCATGCCAAGTGCAGCTGATTTTTTTCCATTTAATTTCAATTTTCATATAACTGAAAGGAGTTGACATTTGGCTGTCTAGAGGGCAAAGAAATTGGCAGGACACTTACATGATCTCACTAACAGTATGTGCATGGTAATAACATTATACCATTTATCTGAGGAAGATTATCCTACTTCCTCATAACTCAAAGCATATTGGTGCATAATTCAATTTTAAAAGCAATTTTTAACATTATAGGAATAATGAAATACAATTCAACATTTTTTAATAAATAGGAAGAATGAGGAGATATTTATTTCCCTTGACTCACAACACTGTTCTAATTAAAAACCAGATTGAAATTTAAAAAAATAATGACATGTCCAATTTGTAATACAAAAGGGAAACTGAGATTAACAGAATTAAAACTGAGCTAAAATCAAAATAGGTATGCAAGGAATAAGCGAATTTCTAAAGAATTATACTAGACAGGAGAAAATGTGACTACCTGACTGCGCACATTAGAAAGCAAAAATTCCAGAGTTAGGGATCAGTGTAATTGTGAGGTATGGTCTACTTGTGGGGCACAGAGTCCTACAGCTGCACCACTCAGCCCTCCTTCAAAGAGCAGTTCCATGATCTCACACAGCCAAACTGGACTGCCTACTTCAACCCTCTTCAAGCAAAACAAGAGGAAACAGACCCTTTCTTTCTACCTTGTGGACCTTACTAGAAGCAGCACAGCCATCTGCCAACACAGACAGAGGAGAGAACGGCGGGAGTGGAGATTTTAGTTCGACAATTCCACTGAATCTTGGAAATTTCGGATCAGGTCTTCCTCAAATACTTCAGTTTCAAAACAAATGAAGTTTTAAGCAAGGACTGATAGATGAAATCACAGGAAGTCAGAATAAAAACTCTGTATGCTTGCAAACCAGAAGTGACAAATTCTAGCTAGCTTATTATGCAATCATAAAACTTCTGAGATAAGTGGTTAAAAAGTCTGCACAAGTACTTTTAAAACTAAAGATGTGCTCAACCTGTGGAATTTACCTCCTTTTGATTTTATAGAGCTCCTGACATTGGTTTTGTATTTTATTTTTAATAAACCGAGTTTGAAAATGCTCACTTCACAGCAGTAACATTTTCATTTGTTACTAAATGTAGAAAACTCTCATTACCCACCTGAAGAACATCTCCAAGGTCAGCAGTGCTAATATCTGGGTCTTCAGTCGTATTAAAAGGAACAGGGTTGATTCTTACAAGAGTGAGCACTCTGGGTTCTGGGTATCTCCACAACATCATTCCTGGACTGTCCTCAGTTTCATTGTAAAACACAACTTCATAGGCACCAGGCAGCTTTTGTGCTTCTGTCAAATGAAAGAAAGCTATAATCTATTATACAATTTCTAGAAAGAAACATGCTGGTTTATGAAACCAAAGTGGTTAAAAGTAAATTCCTTGGGATCAAAAGGAGAGAAAATAAAAAAGCAATTTCCCTGACTTTTAAAAGATTACAGCTTAATGGAAAGAAATCAAAAAAGTCTTTTAAAGTATTTTTTCTTTTTTTTTAATTCTAGCAGATGTCATTTCAACTGCTTTTCAAAAAAACGTTGTTATTCATTTTAAGAGGCAAGTAATCTCTAATAGGTTACTACTGGTTTTACTTTATAATCTAGAAAAAAACCAGAGAGCCATAATATTCTTCTTACCTGCATCTTGTATATACTGGAACAGGCCTGTTCTCAGATCATCTGAAGTATGCTCAGTTTTGGAGGCCTGATTCCTTTCCATAGAAAAACAAGTCGGGTGTGTACGTTCAGGTGCCAATGTCTCTACACTGCCCTTTTTAGTAAGGTACTGCCACAGAAGCTCCTGGAGAAGAACTAAACAGTTCAAATGCTCTTGACCCCAGAAAACCTTAAAAAAAAAAAAAAGGAAAGATGAAACAATTATATTCAAATATTCAGTCATTTTTGAAGGGAAAAATCCCTCCCTAAAACAACAGAAACTTTATACGGCTTTCAGCCTGCTCTAGTTATGCCATAATTGCTTGTAAGTATCCTTAGTGTGAAAATAAAGAACAGAAACAACAAAAAAATCTTTACAAAAGCATTTGGCAAATTTCTTCTTTTCATCATTTGAAGGAAAGCATTAATTCCTACCACTTAATTCATAGTGATACTGCCTAGATGACCACAGATCTTAAAAGTCACATTCGAGAACAGTTCGTAATGTTAGGATTGGTCACAGGTTTTGCAGTTTAAGATATGACAAAAAAACCTTAAAGATACAAAGTTTAAACTGTTCAAGGAGCTTGTTGCTCTAAAAGTGGAATTCTGGAATACATTAAAAACTGACATAGCAAAGAAGGTGACTTGAAAGACATACTAAAGATCATCTTAAACACAAATTGAAGCATAGGAATTGGATGTTCTGCAAGTCCTCAGAGTGCGGTTAAAAAGTTTAAAGTTTTTTGAAGTTTAAAACAGAAATACAGAAAAATATCTAATAAAACTTGGCATTCAAAGTCCAGAAGATTCACAAACTTTATAGCAAAATAAAAGGCAAGCAGACATTCCTCTCTCCCGGTTTTGACAAGCATTGCTGCTTTTCTCAAATCAAGCTGTTATTTAAGAGAATCATATTAATGGGGACAAGTCTTTTAGTCTCTATGTGCAGAAGCAGGTCTAGAACCAACATGGAAGACAAGGAAGCAAGTAGAAATTAATAAAGAAATTAGACTTGGAAATCGGTGTGGGATGAAATCAAAATCTCCAAACAGTAACTTAAAAGCTCATAGTAAGAGTGTAAGTAAAATAAACAAGGCAAGTGTGCACATAAAGAGTACTGCAAAGTTTTTCACTGGGGAATATCCATTTTCAAACATGAAAAAAAATCAGACGATGCCTAAAGGGAGTGTAGTTTAGCTGTCAAGAAGGAAGGTTTTCTTTCCACTCCATCTGCATGTAAGCCCATAGAATAAACCACGACCCTCTTGAAACTCAGCCACAGCCAGTCCTGAGCTAAACATTCCAAGGCTACCCAGCTACCCGCCTAATTTAGTACATCTCTACTGCAGTTTCTAGAGTACCTCTGGGCTCAGAGTCCCACTCCTGGTCTACCACCACCTCAGAAAAGCTCTCTGTCACCTAAGCCAATCTCAGAGGCCTCAGTTCCCCACTGATGGAGGAGGGATGAATGCTCTTATGCTCCCCTCTCCCCCCGACTTTTATTAATTTTATTTTCAGGCATCTGGGAACTCCAGGGCATGGAACTCCTACTACAATATTACAGATGAAGCACCAGTTTCATATAAGCTCTCTCTCAAGGCTCTGCTGCAATACAAATTAACAGTGGTAGAAGATGAGGTCTGTTTAGAGCTGGTAAAATCATTAGCTGTAAATAAATTAATTTGAAACAGAACTGCTAATGCTTTTGTCAGCATTCTCAAATCTATTCTGCCAGACCAAATACTTAACTGTTTTCTGCAAAAGCTAATTATCCCAGTGTATTCTCTAATAATAAATGGCTTTCTTGGATTTATAGATATTTTTCTGGTCTTCGTCAAAACCCCAAAATTTTTGGAAAAAAACACAAAAAACTTTCATTAACAACACAGAGGTAGTCAGCCAAGTACCTATGAAAAACAAATTAAAAAGAAGCAGAGAAACAAACTGACTTTATTTATGCATTAAGATATATTTTTTTTTAAATTTGCATTATTTGAGTAGCCCTCTCCCCAGTGCTGTGGTTTGAATAACTTGTACTGCCAGCTCTGGGAAAATACCTAATGACACGATTAAATGACAAAATTTCCTTTTCGTGTTTTATATGCTTGATTTATGTATTTATTTTAAAACATTTGTTGTGTATAGATACTACAATAAAAATAATTAAAACAAGACATATCTTAAAGCCCACTTGTTCAAGCCCCAGAGAATCTATTTTTCATTTCAAGAACTCCCATGCTTCCTGGACTGGTTTCAAGTTGTGGGCACTTCCAAAATGGAGAAGATAGCACAGCAAACTGAATATTAATTGCTACAAACAACAGTTTGCAATTACTCCCGTGAGAAATCCATTTAAGTTTGAAAAGAAAGGATATGTACTTCTTAAAGCTACCCCTACGCACTACACGCACATAGCTCATGAACAGACAAATACACACCCATCAGAACAGCATCCTAGATATTAAGTGTTAGTAATTTGATCCAGTAGTTTTAGGGAACACACACATATAGCTACAATACAGGGCTTGAGTAGTATTAAAAAAAAAATCAAAACCAAAACCCTGTACATGACTTTTCAATCAATAGCTTTACATGAAAGAATAGATACTTATTTTATAAAGTAAAATAAAACCCACTCAAATCAAACATGCAAAAAACCCCAACCCTGTGACCTACTGTAGGAAGCAAAGGTTTACAGGCTTTCATAGAATTTATTTATGAAATCTCAATCATCCAAGGGCAGTCCAACTCAATAGCAGAACCATAAGCATCTTATACAGACCTGCAGCAGTCCTCCTTTCAAATCGATGTATATTTTTGGAATAGATTGCTCTGGGCCCGGATCACCACTGTGCTTACACCACTTGGCTTCCACATTAACAGAGCAGCAAAAAGGGCCCATCAGAGATCTGGCTCTTTCCTTGAGACTTGTTTTAAGTAGGAAATTTTTTATGTCAAGGACAAAAGATGATCCATGGATTCCTAAAAGAGAGAGAGAATTAATCTTGCTGGTGATCACTCTCCCAACATTTATGTGCTTATTTCCTGAATTCACTTTACCATGACCCTGGGAATCCCTGTCTGCAAGCAATTACTCACACAAGTAGTCCTACTACTATTCCACTATTTCGTGGAAATACTTGTGTGGACAATCCCTCTCCTCTCCAAGCAAGGGCATCATAGTTGGGCCACAAGTTTGGCAATTTTGTAATTTTACTCTTTTTTAATTTAGCTTGCTCTTCCCACACTATCAAGCATGTCTTATATGGTGTTGCAGTTAGGGAGCAGGTATGTCTCATCCACATTCCTTACAAAGAACTATTTGCCAAAACATGACTTTTTACATGTGAGTATTTTCAGGTTTATGAGAAGAGACATTTTTCAATAAACTATGAAATTTTTTTTCAAAAGAGTATATTAAGAACAAGAACAGCTGCTTCACTTGATTATACTTTAAACTAATAGGCAATAGGCATTTTAAACAATGCTCTGCTTTTGTTCAGGTTAGTTACTATAACATAGCACCTTGCCAGACTTTAGAGTGCTTAGCAGGAGAAGAGTACGGTTTGAATTTAAATAATTCAAAACAAATGCTTATCTCAAAATATGTAATGTGCATTTTCTGAAAAAAATAGTTTAATCTACACTTTTCACATCATAATCATTTGCACTTTACATAGATTTAAAAAACCTAAAAATGATGACGGCAGATTACATTTCTGACAGAACTTACATATTCTCATTAAAGATAAAAACATTTTGAGGAAAGAAACACCTTCTAGAAATGTCCCAGCTCTTGTGAATCACTGTTTAATAAACAAACTACACTTAATATCTCTGTTTCTTTTGTATACTTATGTGGAAAGTACTACATCTGAGGTTAGCTTAACGTTTATCTCCTCTAGTGCTCGCACTTAGACTCAACACTGAATATTGGATGTCACTATACTTTATAATGCCCACAGCTTATTTTTCTAATGAAACTGGATATTTACAAAAGGCAAAAGATTAAAAAACACCTAAGGCTTACACACAGATGTTTCAAGGTACAGTTTCATTTTATATTTTCAAACGTTCGCTGGTAGAAAAATCACACAAAAACACAACTCGCTGTTTTGAATACATGCAGTAAAACCTCTCCTATGAATCTCTTCTGGAATCCAGGAAGAAGTATATCTGTATCCTGGGTATTATGATTTCGTGATACTGAAAAATATTTTATATAATGGAAGGAAATATATTGGATTTTTTTTTCAAACCAGCATCCGCTAGGAAGGTGGTCCGAGAGTCCCCACTGCAATAAAGGCATCAAATTGTGTCCAGCCTGGGTAGAAACCACAAACTTGAACTATCTCTGCCTTGAGCAGTTTGGAGTTTAGTAAGAATGATCAAGGGCTCGAAGGAACCATCGTCCCATGCCAATCAACAGGACTGTTGTCACTGATTGGGAAAGACGTTCTAGCTTTGGGGTTTTTTTATTTAGGATGGCTTCTGAACCCCTGCATCCAGTCTCATGTGTAACAGGCTTATAGGACAAAATCTGTTCCAAGTGGTTTTTTGACTGAACTGAACTTCAGTGATAATCAAGACAACTGACATCAACACACCCTGACACCTCTCCTTTTGGTCCTGGTTCAGGCTTGATTCTGTAAACCGCGGAATGAAGCAGCTTCACATCTTAAACTAAGAAAAAAGGTGTTTTTACAGGAAGGGTTCACCCTGCTATGCCTAGTTATTTTAAGAGGGACTACAATATTTGGAAATTCAATTTTTTCAGATTCTACACAGAATTTTGATTTTAAAGTAGAGAAATTCTTGGTAACTATTGCACAATCCTGCAATATACAGAAATGTTCTATAGGTTTATTGGAGTATGTGCCAAGTTGCAGAAACAACAAAAGGGAAAAAGGAATGCCAGAATACAAGCGATTTTATTTATGTTTTCTTTCACTGGGATTACATTTGGAAGGATTATGCTTTCCAGTCTCTTTGTGTTGTCATCTCAGCTCTACAAAGTACAAAGAAAACACAATATCCAACAGCTTAGAAACAGAACTGAGCATTCAGCACATAATACTGCTGTTTCAAAATCAGCAGTGTCTTTCTCAAATGCTAAGTAAACAATGAAAAATGAAAAAACAATTAAGAATAAGAAAGTGTCAGTTAATTTTAAATACATGAAATATTACAAGACACATCCATGGATTGTGTTTAACAAATACCAGGAAAAGCTCAGGAACTCAATAAGAGATTTTTCTTTTTCTTGCTGGGACCCAGATTGCTCCTGTGTAGGCAAGAATCACCCCCCCATCCTTTCTAGCAGTTATATCTACGTGTCCTTTTGGGGATGAAGTGATTCAGTATAAAAACCACTGTTCTCTTAATAAAAAAATACAATGCAGAGAGCATTCTGACAAACTTGCACAAAGTGACGTCTTGAGGACGGTTAAAGAAAACAAATGAAGAACAAGTACGCACAAACCTTAAAAAGCAATTGTAAATAAAGGGATCTTTGGGCCTGAGGGAAGGTTCAATAGGCTACTGTTACTATGGAAATCCTAAAACTATATGTTCACTTAGTGAGGGGCTTTCCCATGACTAAAGCAATTGTCTCAGAAAGGTAAAGATGCAAAATCATTTTCCTCTGTTTTTTTCCCTCCTACAGGGTATTTTCAGTAGGTCCTTCAATACCTCTCTCACAAATCTCTATTGTAGAAGTCTAACTTCAGTTTAAATAGATTAAATCAAAGTCTCCATTTATGAACTTGAGATGGCACCACACAGAAGCAATATATCTTAATAAATGATTGTTGTGATATGTAGAAGTTAACTTATGCTGTTTGGATTATTGCTCACGAACACCAATGTGCTTTTCAGTACATGCAGTAATTTACTTCTAAGAACAAATAGTTTCATGACTTTTAAAATACTCCTCCGGGAGACTAATAAATATGAAGCACTTGCTTTGGACAGTGTTTAAAAAATGCTGCCAGCCCTCCCCTGTCAGACTCCATCCAGACCCACAATAGCACCACAAAATGCACCTACGCTAATGGAGCAAAACAGAACTGACACGAGGTTTCTGCATGCCACCGGAAGGATTACCTTTATGATGACATATGCTCAAAAGGAAAATCCAGGTATTTTTATATGGTTAGAAATAATGTAGGAGGGCTTGAAAAAAAAGTTAGCACTTGCTTGTTAAGTTCAGGAAATGAACTTGCTCAGAAATTAAAGACAGAGATCATTTCAAAAGAATAGTGAAAAAAATTTACTAAAAGACATTTGCTTTGATATTCTAACATCTTTTTCTAGTCAGTAGAGACTTGATTTATGCTAACATTTAGAAAGACATCTCATAGAATCTGAGTATCCTGATATAGTTATACATATAGTTAGATTAGGGTTTATGTATATCTACAGTAGAGCTGTATTAGCATTTACTGATAGTAGGAAGCTCCATGCTTGTTAAACTGTCCTGTGTTCATAAATTCATTTATGTGTACAGAAAAAGAAAGAGTTGGCCCATTTTAATAGATGGAGCAAATAGGTTAAAACAATCCTTGCCTTATAGTAACAATCACTTAGTGTTTAAGCAATACAGATGTTAAGAAAGAGTTCTGTTATTTTTCCTGCTTCATAAAGAGAAAGACAAAGTTTTGATACTAACTGTGGACTTTCTGTTTTCAAAAGCAGTTCAACATTGATATTTGAATCAACTTGAAATGATTAGAGACGTAGCAGGAATTTTTTTCCTTCTATTATTCTCTGTGCATTTTGCTCTTCCTTAGCTGAAAATCCTGTTTGGTTCACTGCACTATCACCTAATACAACAGAGAGCATTATTTTAATTGGCAAACTTCAATATGGGATAGGAGTTTTAAAGAAAATGTAAACACATGTATTATAATAAAGATAGCAAGTGGCACTTGACTATAGTCAAGCTATGTTTTTAAAAGCCTCTTTCAAAATCTAGTAGCTTTGCTACAAACCACAGCACTAAGAAGAAAACTGCTATTCTGAGTGTGGGGCAGCTCAGAAGAAGGAATGTGTCCCAGAGCACAGAGCCTGCTGTGCTGGTCCAGATGCACGTGAGAGGTGAGAGATGTGGTCTGCTCTGACAGCAGCAGCCAGATGACTGTATTCAACCCTAGCGTTCGTGGTCCCCTCTGAAAGAAGAAGTCCAGGCTCTCCCATGGGTCCTCCATGCCTGGGCAGCAGAGATACAATCAGGCTGCTGAAGGTTAATTAGCAAGTGGTTTTCTTTAGTACCTTCTACTAAAGTGATAATCTGTGATATTTGCTCCTAAGCATTCACTCTTTGTAACATTTTTAAGTTCAGGAGCTAGTTTCAGATTGCTGATGACATTGAGATAGCTTTGAATATGTAAATATGCCATTATATCTAATATAATACTATTATCTACATGATTTTTTCCTCTTAAGAAAACTTCAGATACATTATGTAATGAGTAGTTATACCACAGTTACAATGCTCTGTGCTATGTTGACAGGTGTCCTCAACAAACAAAGCTTCTAAGAAGAAGGGGTAACAAAGCTATGAAAATAATTATGGGGGCAATACTGCAATTAATGTAAGCACCAGCCCATTTATCCAAGTCTGGAAACAGCAGCAGCGAATAAATGGTGAGGCATAGTAAAGGACAATTTTCCAGGAGAGATTTAGTTAACAATGACTGCACTGGATTTCTCATTAGTTTCAAGCTGAATCGTATGATGGTTCATTCTCCCCACGAGAACAATATTTACACATTACCAATTAGCTATTCTTTAGTGAAAGAGAATTTCTCAGCATTACGTGGGGACACATGTGGGCTGTGTGAAAACATGAGATGTGTAACACACAGGAAACAGAAAGTAATGATCTAAAACAGGCCAAACCCTTGAATTCATCACTAATAAATGTCCCCATGCATTCAGTAGCACCGGCTGCTGCAAGCCTGTTTTCTTCAAGTACTTCAAACACTAAAGTCCAGGAACATTTATTATTTTAATCCATTACAGGCAGTGCTTGATTTAACTTTATTGGTTGTGGTGGTGGTAGTAGTTATAGTGGGGGTAAAGCTATGTTCTTTTACACATCATTTCAAAAGGGCTTAATTATATTTTATAGCTCAGGCCAGGAATCCTGCTTGTTTTGTGTCTAACAAGGTTCAAATGGAGTTCAGGTCAGTGATGAATCAGAAGGGAAGTCAAAGATGGTTATCTATTTGAAATGAGCTCATCTCCCTTAAAGAATAACTGGGCAGGTACATCATGTTCATTACACTACTGCATACTAAATAACTGAAAAATCTCAATTCACTTGGTGATTTGGTAATTTTGGATTTCGTGATGCCTGATCAGAGAGGGCTTATTAAAGTTTAGATTTAAAAGGATTTCAAGTATTGGTGAAGGCTGTCTTTGGAGTACAATAATATTTGCAAAGCTCTATATTACCCTATGTTATTCCAATTAAGTGGAAAAAAATGCATAATATAAAGCAACAAAAATAGCGTTCATTTTACATCTGTGAGTCCAGATTTCAAACCTGAGTGCTATACAGACATGAGTAGTACTTGGTTCTTGTATCATAAACATTTTAGATATCAGTAGGTTTCAGAAAAGCAACATTCTTACTCCAGCTTTACAGATGGGCATGGAAAGGTTCTTCAAAAAAAGACCTATGTATTTTCACATCTTAATTTTAGCTGGTTGGTTGAAAACCTTGGTTTATTTTCAGGAGACAGCTGGTACCTACAACTGTCACCATTATAAAGTTGTAGGCACTTAGCACTACTGAAAAATCAGACACTGAATGGTTGCACAGTAAATGAAGCATTACAAAATAGCGGATGCCACTCAAACTGTAGCCCAGTATAATTCACAAAGTTGAATTAGAATTACAGCTTGGGTGTCTTGCTTCTCTGCTCTACACTTGATTCTCTAGATTTTGACTGCTTTAGTAAACTAAATAGTCCATGAAGTAGAGGGTAACTTTTCTCTATAAATAAACCATGCTGAAGATACTGCCTGGCAGCAGCAGTGTTAGAGCCTCTATAACCCAGTGAATTATGCTTGTGGAAGTTCAAGGCTTGACAGATATACCCAGGCCACACAAACTTAACAGGCTTTCCTCCACTCTTGGGATGTCATTCCCGAGGATTAAGGATAGTCCAAGTCCGGGCTCCTATATTCTAACCGTCTCCTCCTTTCAATCCTTCCTCCCCCTTCCTCCTCTACATACTTCTCTGAATTCTCTTTGTACCAGCATGGCCATTAAAGTGTACTTCTCTTTCCTGTTGCTTTTGTTTTCACACAGATTAGTGCCCTGACTCAAGCTAATGAAGAGTTACCTGAGTAACTGAGCTAGCACAAGGCAGAGTGCAGAAATGTGCAGCCACAGTAACCTAAATTTCATATGGAATTGCACCTTTTGTTTGGGCAGCAAGCTGGTGATCTCATCCCATAAAAAATATTCTTGATATAGAGAAAGAAAGAAACGTGTTGTCAGTATGTCAGCAACTTAAACAGCTTAAGGAACTGGTCCCTAAGACTGTGCAACAATGCCTTACCTCTGTGTTTTGTACCCCACACTGAAGATCTAACTGGAGGAACAGCATAGAAAGCATGAAACGTATAAAGAAAACTTCCAGCTTTCACTGTTATGTATATCTTCTCATGAATGTAAACATTCTATAAAGTTGACTTCCATGAAAATACTGTATCACCTACTAGTGCCACAAACAGCACTGCGACCCACGCAACAAAAGAAATTCGTCTCAAAAAATATGTAATTGGTTTCACAATAAAAGCCAAAGAGATTACCGACCCAACCATATTTGTTCTGAATCAAATTTCATTTGAAATAGTTTTAAAGCCGAGTTATGCAAACTGTAAATGCAGTTCTACAAAATCATTGCACACTGTCTTGAACAAACAACCTACAAGTAACTTCTTTTTTAGCTTTTTTTCTCCCCTGAGTTAATGTGTTAGTTCATCAGTAGCAATTCTGAACCCTATTACAAAGTATCAGTAGGGAATCTGACCAGGATTAATAGTGGTACTCAGTCCTGGGATTAGGTGGTGTCTTGTTTCATGGATTTTAGGCCATCTGTTCTTCCCTCCTACGTTATACTCCTGCAGAACTATAAACGCACCTCCACCTCAGGGACTATAGAAGGGAATTAGAATTCTTCTGCTTTTCATTATCACAAGATTCAGTAACTCATTTCATTGTCAGGATAATCCCCTTTTACTCTTTCTTTTGCGCTTGCAGGATATGCCAAAATGACAAATAAAATCCCAGATGTTAGAGACCTGATGAGGTCTCCACCTTTTCATGAGTGTTGGGTTTAAGCTACTTGGGACACAGTGTCAAATCTGACAGGACCCTGATGCCCACACCCAATATTCATTAAGGTTTGTTAGTGATTTGTATAGCTGTCTACAAGCTGCACTTCCACCTCAATCCTCAGTGGCCATTTAAATATTTAGTTTGTCCTCTGGCTTTTACTGACAGAGAATTAATTTCCTATTGTTTGAGTATTGGAAAGAGTTTATATTTCTTTCTAAAAGTAACAAACGTCTTCTGGGTGTTGTAAATGGCTTGTTACTGCTGCATATTATTTTAGGTAGTCATATCTAATTTAAAGTTTTATTTCCCCATGGGCTAACTTGCATATCTGCAGCATGCAAAGGCTATGACAACGCCTTAGCAGAGTCTTCTCGAGAGAGTTAGTTCACTCCAAAATGAAGTTTGGTCTTTGCTCTATACCAATTAATATCTGCATTTAATTTCTAATAGTTCTGTAAAGTATCTGAAGCATGTAATTATTTTCAGGTTTAGTAAAAATACTTGCAATTATCATATGCTCAACTAGTGTTTATTTTTTTCGCCCTTATTTATAACCTGAAGTAATTATCTTTACATATGGGAGGAAAGGCTGGGGAATCCTGTGTATGATTCTTGAAATATTTTATGTCCATAACTCTCAGTTCAGACACTGAACAGCAAGACTTCCCTCCTGCATCCAGCCAGAGCAAAATAAGGCTCCACTGTGAGGCTACGGACTTTTTGCTGTCTTTCACTTCGGAGAGAATATGGTCCTCAACTCCTCTAATGTATCTGCTCTTTTGGCAGGTAGGTAGTGCTAATTTCAACACCAAACCTAAATTAACTGAAAGCCATATGTTTAGAATTGAATTCTATTTTCTAGTATTTATTGCTAAAAATTATTTCAATTTTAATGGCATGTGAGAGTTCTGGAGTGAGCAACACACCTCAAGCACGATACCAAGCAACCTCAGATCTGACTGGGTACATGGCACTCGAGCTCTTTGTAGAAGATGCCACATACTTCAGAGGACAAAACCCACTGAACTAGGTCTAACAATAGTTCTTGGACTTGGGGTTTTCTTCAACAGTGGAAATAAACTGCCAAAAATAATCTAAGGGTTTGTTATTTACTTGTATAAAATGGGTACAAATTTTAACTTGTAATTCTAAGCCGCAAAATATAAAATTACTACAGATAACTATTTTAATGAACATCAGTATGACTTAAACCCCTGGCCTTAAGGGTTTTAGAAAAACTATACTGGTAGTCCCTTTTCAAGTAAAATAAATATCTTTCTTTTGGGGAAACGGATTTTGGATTGATTTGGTGGTTTTTTGTTTTGTTTTTTTTCCTTCTTTTTTGGTGCCAATACACTGCATCACAGTATAGTACTACTTTATTAAAACCAAAATAGGATTTCATGAGTACAAAGGAGAACATAAGTATTCTAGCAGAAATAGTAACCATGCTGTTTTAAGTAACTGTTGTATTAAAACATAAAAAATGTCCAAAAAGTGAAGTCCCTTGACACACTAAAGGTTTGGGGTTGTACAACAGTGCAGCAGGACATGTAGAAACAGAGGTGTTTTAATTTTATGCAAGGCCAATGTGAGTGTTCAACTCCTACAATTTGTTTTTTACAAATCATTCAACTAATTAGCCCCTCTGCTTTTCAGAAGCTATAACTTTTTACTTTCATAAGAATTTAAGG
Organism: Lepidothrix coronata; assembly: GCF_001604755.1. NCBI lineage: Eukaryota > Metazoa > Chordata > Aves > Passeriformes > Pipridae > Lepidothrix > Lepidothrix coronata. Next base: position 1,646,190 of record NW_016690195.1, on the reverse strand, counting down.
ATAAAAATGAAAACAGAATGCCTTTAGTTTCCATGATTAAACCAGGAAAGTCTAGAGGGAAAACTGATGATTAAAAAAAAAATTTGGATAGCAAGCTTCTTTCTTAATTTCAGTTTAAAAAAAAAAATAAAGCATTACACAAGGTCATGTACTTTTGTTTTCCCCCTACAAGGGAGGAAAAATACCGACAACACATTCTTGCAAGGTTTTTTCACTAAATAATTCCTAGCAAATAGGATTCCTTACAAACCAACTTCACCTCCTGCACTAAAGCTCATCTGGAAAAGGGGTCATTTACACTGTTTATAAAACACTGCCACATAAAATGTGTAAAAAACTGTATTTCACTAAAAATAGCTTGCGTAAGTAAGGGATTAGAGTAGTTTCTACTGCTATAATTGTTCCTTTGTAGTTTTTTCCATGATGTTTTTGAACAGTGTTTTTAACTATGTTTATTAAAGTCAGGACATCAAAAAGGATCAAAGAGTAAGCTAGTGAGAACCAAAGAAACCCCAAACGTATTGTGTTGTCTCACTGGGGAGTTATGCAGATTCAAGTAAACAAGTGCAAATTGTTGAGGTTTTAATGAAAATTTTCTACAATTATTGTATCTGAAGTCATTCTATATAATAACATCTGTACAGCAGATGGCCATACTGTACAAAAGGCAAGCAATGATCCTTTTTCTTCCTCTGTTTTAACAGTACATCTGAGATGACTACTTTTGTCATTGCGCTTAGCTTGGTTCAGCAAATAATTCGTAAAATGCAGCTGCTGCAGATGGTCACAATAGTTATTTGACTGTAAAATCAAAGACACAGTGAAGTATTTGTGTATTAGTTTCATTCTATTAAAAAATAAATCTGACATTAACCCTGTTCAGCTCAAAAGGTGTATCTATAAAACCTTTTGTAAAAAGAAAAGTAGTGAAGAACGGAGATATTTAAATAATCCTTTCTCTCAGGACATGGCTACCACACTTTTTTAAATTGAGTTAGCTTGCATAATGTCTTTGTAATAATAAAACAAATCTAGTTAGTAACTGTGGTATTCTTCTAAAGTATTTTTACACAAGATTATAATACCGTTTCCCCCACACTGAGTATTTTATCTTCTTTCCTCAAGTTCTAATCTCTACTTTGATTTCTGTAAGCACTTTAAATTCAGATTAATAATTGTAAATAGAAATCCAAGCAATTTCTTAAAAGATTTTTTGACAATTTCAATCAGTTTTATCGAAGTTTGCCTTTTGCTCTTACTGAAACTTAAAAAAAACTCATTGCACCATCAGAACAGCATGCAAAACCTCATGCACATGTATTTTTCTTTTTATAAAGTAGAGATAAGGCAACTTTAACCGGAAAAAAATTTGCAAAAAGTCTGTTGATGTCTATTAATTGTCTGGTTATGAACGTTCTTTCTATAGAATAACTAATGTCCATTTTCATTAGATTCAGCATCAGTACTGCTTCACTTAACAGATTATGAACATACTGAAGATTCACGTACAGTTTGTAATGTGGAAAATAAAGATTGGTTTTCTCAGACTGCCAGAAGAATTAAGGAACAGAACTTCATAGCAGAATGTTTCTGAGGCTTAATGTGCAAGGCAAGGTATGTCCTTCTTCTGGGAGGATGAAAAACTCCAGGGTAAGTGATATACAGTGCTGAGTCTGCCAAATTGCTTTATAGTACAGTGACAGAGCAGCTCAGCTTTGATATATTGAAGCATGATGTGGACACCATAATGTACCATGGGATGGATAATGTATAAATGATACAGGGGAAGTGATGGAAGGAAAGAGGATTATTACACAGAAAGAAAACTAAAACTATTTAAAGCACATTAGAAAGATCTTTTACTCAGTTGCAGTGCCTTCAATGCTAGGGTTGTTATATGATTGGAAAAGCGTGGGAACACAGGCACTGTTCCTGCCTCTACTGCTGTTTATTTATGGATAAATCAAAAGTTTCAGGCCCCAGAACTTTCACAGGCTTTCATGTCCTATGAACCTTAAATTTTTCATTTTTAACTTTTAAAACAATAAAGAAGCACTGAAACTTGCTGGCCTGAGGAGAAATATTTCTGATGGAAAAGAAATAAATCACCACCTCACTTGGTCAACAACTTGCTCCTTTCAGCTACAGACCATTTTACTTTGCAAGCTACTCTGCCAACTACCTACATCTGGGTTATCTCCACATCATGGAAATGTATCATCTTATTAATTTTATGACACGACTAATAAAAGAATTTACAAAGACACTCAAAATATCTTCATTTTATATGAATCTCTGGAATCTGGTTAATTGTACCTGAGGTGTAAAGTTTCCTTGCAGTTCTGCAGTAGTGGGGCCAGAGTGCCTGTTTTCCCTGAGTGACTTTCAGGTGTGCAGAGGAAACACGTAAAAATTGAAAACTTCATAACCCTGTAGGAGTGTAACTGTATGACCCCATATTTACATAATAACACATGTAAGGGTTCTGAACAATTATTTTTATATTTGTTTTAGACAGAAACATAGGGTCCTATCAAAAAAATGTAGTTACAGAGTGAAAACTGTCAAAATTTTACTCTTTGAAGTATGTGCTAAATTACTGGAATACCAGAAGAGTAGTTCCCATAACCACCATTCCAGCCAGAATTCCATCAATAATTTAGTAATTTCAAACTAGGGGATATAGACTACAAAATAAGCCACTCCTGAGTGCTGCCTCAGTGAAAGGAAAACTCAGGTAATAGAACCTCTCAGGCATTTGTTGTTTTCTGTTGTGGATTTATGATGTTAACTACAGTAGTTCCCCACAATGCCCCACGCTTTGAAATGGTTACTGGACCACCACTTGGACAAACCAGTAGCACTTCCAACTTTAAAAAAACTCTTACCTGCAGTTTTATGTCCACTTTTAATATTCAGGCTCCCACTGAGGCTTGACAAAGAGACTAACAAACAAGGTTTACTGGGATGTGGGATGGTTTCCATCAAAACGACCATTTGAACAGTGTGAATGGAAATTTTCTGGAAGCAGGAAAGGGCTTGCCACAAGTTTTCTTGTACTGAAGACTTCTGTGCAGCATTGGTGTGCACTGCAGGTAGAAAATCCTTTGTACTGTGTTGTCTGGATATCAAAGTGACATCCTCATCTGGAACAAAGCCATCTAAAGGAGCAGTCTCTTTTCTAGGCTCACCATCATTTGTGGTTACGATTTTCTTCAAAAACTGGTTTATTTGGTCAAGTCTGGCAAAACTGAGATTTGCTTTCAAAGGTTTTGATATGTCCACATTTATGTCAGCTGTAGGGGAGAATTGGAGAAAGAAATTTGAGAAGCTATTATGTAATTATTCAAGCAATTTACAAGTGTAAGGCATTGAGTGGAGATAACTTTTCCACCATATTTTCAGCATGTTTCATTAAAAGAATGAATCAATGATAAAACATATTGAAATAATATTTTTAGGAATAAATCTTAATTAAAATATTATAAAAACTACTATAAGCAACCTTCACTATATACAGTTTTAAAGTGAGAAACATAGCACAATGTGGATCCTATTTCCTTGTTTCTTCCCAGGGATCACTGCAGCTATCTAAAAGACACACTTTATTTGAGTGTGTAGAAGGGTAGTTCTTTTAGTTCTTTTGTGTCAGAATGAAAATATACTTCACATACTCTTGAGTTTTACAAGGAGTACAACTATTTGACTAAACTCCAAAACCAATAGTGAACATTTTCAACACGTTTAAATGAGTGAATAACGTGTCTATTCTGTTGTTTCCTACACAGCTCATATGCAGGTTTCTTCAATGCATTTTTAAGATGAAATGAGAAATAAAAAGTAAATATAAAAACTGGGGTCTGTTTAGATTTCTTTTTTTTTCCAGGAAGATTGGAATAACATGATTTCTAAAGCATTTTTTGTCTCCTTAGTAAAGGATTTAGGTACTTCTCAGACTGCTAAAAGTCTCACAGAATTTTTAGAACTCACAATTAATATGAACAACATTGTCAATAGTGATATCTTAGTACGTGAGATGGAGCAATTACCAAGATTATTTCACAGATGGGAAGCAGGATTTCATGGCAGCTTAAACTTATTTCTGTGCTGCAATGCGCCTTCATATCAGTACATAATACTTCCTTACAGAAATCAGCTTTAACTTAGTTTTTAGGATTTTTCATTTCAAATTCAGCTTTCACCCAGTAATGAGACGGTTACTTTGGTCTGGGGAAAAGTTTGTTTTTCCCCTTGCTTTTTGATTCCCACTGCCCCACCCCCAAGAACCAAAAGTGATTAAAATTCTGTGGATATATCTAAACTAGATTAAACATTCAAACAGCACTACTTTGTTTCAAGTTTCATAATAAGTATATACAGGAAATACTGTTTGTTGAAGGTTTTACACAGATTAATGAATATTTCATCAAAATTTGTTTCAACTTGTCCAGGATCACATTCTATTCTTAATGTTGATGAAAACTGATGAGCTAGGTAAATTTTTACACCAGTCGTAAAGGGCTGCAGGGGCAGAGTCAGAGTACTGACTTCAGAGAGTTCCAGGCACATGACAAAGTACATTTCTGATCCTCTCCCTCCAAAAATATCTGGCTCTTTTTCTACAAAGGTAAGAGAAATTCATTAATGGCCATGTAAGATGTGTCATAGCTGAATCAAAAAAACCCACAACAATCTTAGAAAAAAGTTTGTAGTACTCCACAAGCCACAGCTAACTGAAATTTCAGACTGAAAATCTATTTTAATGGTAACTTGCAATTTTAATTAATGTTTTTCTGAAAATGTTTTTGCTTGCATTTAAAGCCTTCCATAGTGAATTAGAAACTGGTAAAACTCTAGCTAACACGTGAGCCTAGTAGAAAGGCAAGTATCAAAGCTAGGAAGCTGGACATTAGAAGAAAGCAAGATTGGAAAGGGTTCTAAAGCACTGGAATGGGCTGCCCAGGGAGGTGGTGGAGTCATCACCCCTGGAGGTGTTTAAGAGACAACTGGACATGGCACTTAGTGCCATGGTCTAGTTGAGACAGTGGTGACCAGTCAAAGGTTGGACTTGATGATCTCAGAGGTCTTTTTCAACCTAGATGATTCTGTGAAGACTTTTTGGCATCCCAAACCACACAGGATCAATTGGGAAGATTTTTCAAAATACTTATGTACTGGTATTTTTAGTTAAAACCATGGGAGGAAAAATGTCATAACACTTTGGAAAATCTCCCTACCCTGGCCTGCCTTTTCTGCAGACGTCACTGGGCTTTTCCTCCCTTTGAATGGAGAAAGGAGACTTACAAAGAAAGTAGAGACCCAAGTGATATTATGATATTAATTTATCTACAATACTCAAATGGAAAGGAGTATTATTATAATGAAATGTTAAAAAATCCAACCAAACGCATGTCTTATGAACTTAAATTTCTCCCTTAGTGATGTAGTAACAGAGGACTAAAATAGATGTTATTTATTGTCTTTGCTAAACAATTAGGCTTTTAAGTTAGTAAATGAGGAAATGACCCTTACTGCTTGATGTGACACCTTCACATCTAACTGCTTTACCTAACGCAAATCTAATAGCCAACACTTTCCTATGACAGTATAGCCCAGAAGAGGAAAAAAAAACAAAACCCCCTGCAAACCAAAAACTGCTTAGACATAAGTTGACAGAACAGGTGTCAAGGGCTGAACTCGGAGAGTAAACTGATAGGGAAAGATTAAAAAGGAGATAAACACAAAGGCAGTAGTTCTTTCTGGGGCTTCCTTGGGCCAGGGCAGAGAAGACACAAGGTGCTGGTGTAGCTCATGGTGGAACTTGCATGGCTCCTGGGCCCGTGCTTCATCACCGCTTTCATAAACAATGTGCTCATCCAAGAAAGCAATAAAAAAAAGGGACAGCAGAACACTAGAGAAATGCAAATGACTTCCCTCTTTTCTGTTTGGAAGCTGCACATGTCTGCCACACAGAATAATGCTGTCATGACTGATAACTTGACAAAGTTTTGTATGAAGTTATTATTATCCAGTAAATCAGCCCTGACAGAATGTGGTGGTAGCCAGAAGCATAGTTGCAGAAAATGTAATTTTGGAACCTTCACTGCAAATATTTTAACTATCTCATAATTATATAGGTTATTTTTACAACCGGTGAAAGATTATGTAAAGAGATTCTCTGGCATCTTAAGTAAAACATAAAAAAAAAAAAACAAACCAAAGAAACCCCACAATTGAGCAATCTTTAGCCTTTGACCTCTTTTACACTTTATACTTAGCACTGTAAAAGAAACTTTAAAATCCCTCCTAAGAAAAACATATCCAAGTGATGGACAGAACTGTGAAAACTGATGAAATACGAAGAGCTATTTATAGCAGTTGATTAAGATAGATGTTCGGCAGGTTCTCCAGTCACTTAAAATGGGCTAAAAAAAAGATGTCAAAATTTAAGGGTCATCCAGAGTCAGCTGGAATAAAATCTCCAGGGTGCAAAATCCAAGCATAACAGTCTTTTCAGATGATTTTAAACACTTTGGGAAGCATAGCACACAACACTGTGCAGATTCTGTACCCATAGGAAAACGCAGGTTCCTGTAACTCAAGTAACTCTTTAAATTGTCCAAAACTACACCAAAATCAGGACAGGGCAAAAAGTAGCTCAAAGCCACCTTTAACTTCCCAATTACAGAATCACAGACTATGCCGAGTTGGAAGGGACCGACAAGGATCAATGCGTCCAACCGTTAGCCCTGCACAGGACCATCCCCAGAAGTCACACCATGTGCCTGAGAGTATCATCCAAACGCTTCTTGAGCTTTGTTAGGCTTGGTGCTGTGACCACTGCCCTGGGGAGCCTGTTCCAGCGCCCAACCACCCTCTGGGGGAAGAACCTTTTTCTAATATCCAACCTAAACCTCCTCTGACACAATTTCAGGCCATTCCCTCAGGTCCTGTCACTGGTCACCACAGAGAAGAGATCAGTGCTTGCCCCTGCTCTTCCCCTCACAAGGAAATTGTAACTGCAATGAGGTCTCCCCTCAGTCTCCTCTTCTGAAGGAGAACAGAACAAGTGACCTCACCCACTCCTCATACGGCTTCCCCTCAAGGCCCTTCCCCATATTTGTTGCCTTCCTTTGGATGCTCTCTAACGGCTTAATATCTTTCCTATATTGTGGTGCCCAAAACTGCACTCAATATTCAAGGTGAGGCCACAGCAGTGCAGAGCAGAGTGTGATGGTTCCCTCCCTCAACAGGATGGCAATGCTTTGCTTAATGCCCCCCCGGACACAGCTGGCCCTCCTGGCTGCCAGGGCACTGCTGACTCATACGTCAACCAGGACCCCCAGGTCCCTCTGCACATCACTGCTTTCCAGCATCTCATTCCCCAGTCTGTCTGTACATCCAGGGTTGCCCCATCCCAGGTGCAGAATCTGGCACTTTCCCTTCTTGAACTTCCTATGGTTGGTGACTGCCCACTCCTCTGATTTGCTGAGGTCTCTCTGTGGGGTCTTCCTATCTTCAATGGAGTCAACAGCTCCTCTGAACTTTGTATCATCTGTAAACTTGCTTAGTATCCCGTCCAGTCCTGCATCCAGGTCATATAGGAGGATGTTGAAGAGCACAGGGCCTAAGAACCCAACTTTTGCATCACTCTCCTTTGCCACTAGTGACTGGCTACCAAAATTATACCTCAATGATTTCTTTAGATTTAAGATATATTAGCAATGACTTATTTTGCCAGGTGTTATCTATTTCCAGCAAATAAATAGTAAAAAAATTACTGTACTTCTAAATAGGTAGCATTCAAGTGAGTTATTTCTGTTATGTTTAAATCGAACTCAGCTAGATGGTATCAAAGGAATTTTTTTTATTGCAGTATAGCATTTGAGTGTAGAATTTGAATTGCTCTTTCTCTCTCTCAATTTCTTCACTACTTCTCTTCAGATTATCCAGTAAATCCATGTATGCCAATTATTAGTTTCTAATTAGCCTTTACAACTTTCTGAACAGCTACTAGGAAACAGAATGATGAAATAACTATTGAGTTAAAAGGAGATTAGATAAATATAAATAGATTACACTTATTATATGCTCCCACCACACCAGGAGATGACTTAACAGTGAAGGGAAAAGAATCACTTTGGAATAATGAAATCAGAGAGGGAATTCAGGTCCCAGAGGCAATTCTACAGAGTTTTATGTTAATGTACACCTTGTGGGGGGACAAAAATCAACTGGAATAGTTTCCTGAAAACCGTTTCCAGCTATTTTCTCATTTTAAAAGTTCCAACTTCACTTGACCCATTAGTCATCATATTACTTACGTTTATTATGTATTTTGAAATCTATTACAAAAAACCCAATGGATTCAATATGGCCTGTTTGAACTAAATCATAACATCTATAAAAGAAAACCTATGAGTAGCCCTGAAATTTCTGTCTGAAACAATTTCTTTCTTTGTCATTTTATTACTTAGGGCTTCAGATAAAAAATTTCAGGGTTATGAGCATTTTACCCTTGTTCTCCATAACATTCAGATTTGTATTATGAAGGTATAATTTTAATCTGTGAAATTGGGATAATGATATTACTCAAAAGGACCTTTTATTCAGTGGGCTAGGGATGAATAAGCAGCACCAAAATAACAGAGCTCCTAGCATGTTGCTTTAGGTAAATCCCAGCTCTTACTGAAGTCACTGGGCTTATTCTAATGTATGCCATAATTTAAAGTACTCAATGCTACTCTTTCTATGACTAATAAAATACTATAGTATATTTTTAATCTTAAATACCAGAAAGTAAACTCCATGAAAATTACTTATAAGCTGGATCTGGACAGGCTGGATAAATAGGCCAAGGCTAAGACTATGGGATTTAAAAGACAAAGTGTTAGCCCTGCACTTGGGTCACAACTACCCCATACAGTGCTACAGGCTGGAGGAAAAGTGGCTGGAAGGCTGCTTGTTGGAAGAGACCCTAGGCTGAACATGAGCCAGCAGTGTGACCAGGTGACCAAGAAGGCCAAGGACATCCTAGCCTGTGTCAGGAATAGTGTGGCCAGCAGCACCAGGACAGTGATTGTCCCTCTGTACTCGGCACTGGTAGGGCTGCACCTCGAATCCTGTGTCCAGTTTTGGGCTCCTCACTACAGGAAGGACATTAAGGTGCAGGAGTAGGTCCAGAGAAGGGCAATGGAGCTGGTGAAGGGTCTGGAGAGTGATATGAGGAGCATTTGTAGGAGCTGGGGTTGTTTAGGCTGGAGAAAAGCAGACTCGGGAAGACCTTATCATTCTCTACAACTCCCTGAAAGGAGGGTGTAGCCAGGTGGGGGTCAACCTATTCTCCCAGGCAAATAGTGACAGGACATGAGGAAATGGCCTCAAGCTGCACTGAGGGAGGTTTAGGTTGGACATCAAGAAGAATTTTTTCACTGAATGGTGGTTAAGCATTGGAAAAGGGTGCCCACAGAGGTGGTGGAGTCACCATCCCTGGTATTGTTCAAGAAATGACTGGATGTGGCACTTAGTGTTATGGTTTAGTTGACATGGTGGTGTTTGGTCAAAGGTTGGACTCCATGATCTTGGAGATCTTTTCCAACCTTAATGATTCTATGATTTGTAAGACTGGGATCTTTTCACAGACTAAGAAATGTGGAAGGGTGAGAGAGAAAAATATGGCATTTTCCAAGAATTTGTTCACTTTCCATACTCCTCATTCAGCAGTGGATCTTTTTTTCCTCATAGCTAATATAGAAAAGACCAGGTCTTTCTCCTTCAGGTTGGACATGGATCTCACTCTCTTCTACTCCAAGAAGGCTGTAAAATATTAAATTTTTTAATATACATTACTCCTATAGAAGAAACTACTATTTGTCCTAAACTCTTAGGATGATTGAATTTCCTAGTCCTAAACAGGAGAGAAGCAGACAATGGCATGAAACATTTTACCAGCAGTGATACTTTTTCTCTCTGAGCCACCCATCCTGGTGTAGGGAGTTTAAATAGAGGAAATCTGAGGAAGGTAAAGGTAATCCTGAGCCCTGATTCTGATTTGGAATTAGGGTGGCCCTTCAGCAACAGGGTAATGGCTGAATTGCAAAAATTAAATTTATAAAAGTAGGAAAGAGACATGTAAAGAAAAGACTAGCTGTACTGTTCTCAATTGTCTCTGGTCAGGCATCAAAAGAGAGACAAATTAAGAGAAATTGAAAAGCAAGAAGAATCCAAATGAATTGTTTTTATCCTCTAATTCATCATTCCCAATTTGGATCAAGGGAAAAGGAGGAAGAAACTTGAGACAAGGCTTCAGAGGCCATCTGCAGTCCATCTTGCGTTCTGCTTCTGTGAGACAGATGCCAATTAGTCTGGAAGAGGCTGGTAGTCACTGCTCAGTATTCCTACCTACTGCTGTCTACGTGATGCAGCCCCACAGAAGCAGCTCTCTACAGCCAATATGGCAAACTACAGCCTTCAGGGAGCTTCATCAACGTGAGCCATGCTGGGTGCTCCCCAGTGGCAACAACACCTACTTCCATGACCTAGTATGTCACTGACATTACACAAAGGTGACACCGAGACATTAATAGCTTTAACTGGCCAGTGCCCAGGTTTGAGATCTCAGACAAGGCTCAGAGTGAAGCAATTCTATTAATTTTTTTAAATTATCAGAAGTAAACCAAAATAAATGGTTGTAGGTCAAGAAAACCAAAGATAGCATAATTAAGCGACAGAGAGTTACTGCTATTCATAAGATGCTGACCAAAATTAAGCAACTGAGCAGCCACCAAATACAGTACAGAAGTGTGTCAAGGGGTGGATGGTGAGGCCAAAAACTATAATGGGGGCACTGGGAGGCACTATCATGAAAGGAAAACCCTAGCTAAGGGAAACATTAACTCTCTCAACAGAGAGTCAGGGAAGATGAAGCACAATTCGGTGAGACAAAATAAATTGTTCCAGGTCATGGAGCAGGTTTGTGGAAAAGAAAAGAACCCATAAATATTAGCTCTCTATTTTCTGCCTAGCTGCTGAATAATAGATCTATTTTAAGACACACATTAAAAAAAAAAAAAGGGTTTCAGAAAATGGAGCAAATGTTTGAAATAAGTTTTAAAAGAATGCCAGTACACTGAAAAAGATCCCAAGAAAATATTTTCCCACTTATCCACGTGGCTTCAGTGTGCAGGTTTCATTTTCAGTACTTAGGCATTTAAAAAACTAAATTTAAAATAAGTGTTGTAGATACTGCTTTCAGAAAGGTACTTTGATAATTTTACTCATTATTACATTGATATTACAGACAATAGATGTGTCAAATCCAAAGCAATACCTACAGGCTGGTACACCTGTTTGGAATATTTCTCTTTGCCCTCTTAATCAAATAAATATCATTTCATGGCTACAGTGTCAGAGCTTTAAAAACTTGTTTGTAAAAGAGCAAAGGGAAAAAAAACCTACTAGAAAGCTCAAAAGTTTTGCAAATGACCCAGAGTTAATTAGAAAAGTCTGCACCCTGGCTAGTTCCCCTTCTCACGTGTCAGCTCTCATTAAATCAAAAAATTCTCCTTTCAAAGTTAACAAACACCATGGTTAACAAAACTGTTAAACTGGGATCAAGTGGGCACATTCCTAGGTTTATATATGATGTCATGCTAAGCAGCCCACAGCTGAACTTGCAAGTAGTATGAATGATTTTTCAATATATTAAGTATCTGATCTAATGCTAATTTTCTCTCTATAGGCTAACTGTGCTGGGAACAGGTGGCCCTGCTTTCAATTATGGAGGGCTAACATGCCAGTGTGAGGCCTGGATTAGTTCACCTTCTCACAGGGAATTTGCCTCGGTTGGGAATGGATTTATTATGGCTTCACACATGGAACGGAGCTCATGTCAGCTGAGGGCAGTGATACATCATATGATTCAAATTAACCTGCTGTGGACTGTTCCGCAGGGCTGATATTGTGTATTAAAATGACGACATTTTTAAAACAGCTTGAAAGAAACCAGGATTGCTAAAGTGCAATGGTTCCAATTTGTTCCAACTAATCTATCACCTGCTGGAGATATTATTCTAGTTGGGTTTCTGGTAGCTGCTATTTTCCAGGTTTCTCCACACCACTGACCTTGGTAATGGATACAATTGTTGCCTCTGCAAACCGGGGGGAAGGGGGGGGGAGGAAAGGGAGAGTGTGCCACGGTGCAGTTCTGATCCCTAGACCCACTGCCGTGCCCCTTGTGGTGCCCAAACCATGTGTGGAGGGACTGGTAGGAAAGAGCAACCCCCCCCAGTCCCCAGTTATCACTTTATCTTTCCGTGGGACATGACATTTCTTAGTTTGTTTGGATAGTTTGTGGTGCAGAAATTATTTACAAAGGACGTCAGTTATCTCACATCTCACCTAACACCTTCCCAAGAAACTGCTGGGAGAAGAGGACTTTGATATAAACCACCTATATTTTGTGTGTATAAGTATTTTGAGGCAATTTGTATGAAGCTGTACTTTATAAACATATTTTGTATCATTTCCATGCAGAAAAAACTACATCAAACGGACAGCTTTTATAACTAAGAAAGGTGATTAAAAAATAATCCAGAGAAAGGACTAGAAACTAAAGAGACTAATTTTTCAAAAGCTATTGAAATAAGATGGTCATATTTGTTTCTCAACTAATGAATTATATCTAATGCTGATGCAATAGATAGTTTGCTATGTATTAGACAAGAATTAGAGGTACAATCACTTAAACTGATGTAAATGGAATTTTAAACATTTAAAATAATTAGTTTCTGTAAAAAGAGAAAAAATAGTCCTTTAATACATTGTGGGGTTAAAGCTGAGGTCTGTTCCCACAGGCCTGATGATGAATGCTTATTTCTCCTAGGATCCTATTACCTTAAATCTGGAAGAAATATAATTTTTCTTTAGTTGCCAAAAATGTACAAAATAATCAACTCATGTGGCAAGAAGTGCATTAATGTATCCTGTTATTCTCATTTAATTAGTGGTTTCCAAGTTTAGCTACTTGCTGCAGTTTTTTGATCTCCGAGCTAATATAGACTGACAACCTGGTTTCCTGTGTGGTGAAACCATACGATTTTTCTGTGGAACACTATCTACTTATCTGATTCAGCTGACAAACTATTTGCAAGGAGTACTGGTTTTATCTAACACAGCAAACACTGGGAACCACTTGCAGATTTTTTTCTGTTAACTGCTTGATAGCAGTTTGCATTATAAAACATAGGCATGTTTGATTGCTATATTTGAAATTTAACCTCAGCACATCAACAATGTATTTTGAGAGAAAAATGGCATTACAATTAAATCACTGAACTTTGAACACTTAAAGCCTACACAGAAAACTGGATAGTTATCCAAACTGCTACACCAGATTTTTGTCTGCATGGGCACAGCTTTCAAAAAATGTGCTGACTTTTCAGAACAGCTGATCAGCTGTACCAACAGGTAGCACCTACTAGTAAATCCAATGTATTTCAACAATTTACTTACTGCAGTTATAAAAAATACGTACATAAATGAATATGAAAACAGACAATCTGCAATTAGAAAATAGGTCACTTAGTAGCCGCATTTTTTGCCAAATATTCACCCAAAAAGAATAGCCTTCAAGGCCTGTAACATTACCATACTCCAGCAGTGCTTTTATTTATTCAATTTATTAGCTAAGATGTCTCCCATCACAAATTATTTTTTTGTCTGTTGACTTTGCAAGAGCTCTTGAGAGTTTTGCTGAGTTCTTGTCCTCAATGAACAAGTACCAGCTGAATTACGAACTGGTGGTGTAACACTTTCTCCAGGCTTGCTGACGGCCAAGCTACCTCACCATGGAAGAAGCTGTGGTTAGGGAACTTCTTGTCCCCCAGGAGAATTAGTAACTCATTTTCCAGTAGCCTGCTGGGGAGTTGTCAAGCTCTCATAACTCTTTGCATGTGCTGTTCTGATGCAATCACATGCAGAATGAGCCTTCCATTAGTCATCCAATGAAACTTCCATACCCTGACGAAGGCTTCTTGGTAAAGGTTAGTTTACTGAAGAAGATCTCATAGTGGTAACTGCTCTGCAAGGGAATGCAGAGCTGTTTTGTAATATTACACTGGCAAAACACTTCATTAAAATTCAGAGTAATTACTGTTGAGTCATGTGTAATGATAGTTCCAATTAGCAGCAAAAAGACAATAATAAATGCCTTTTGGCTAAGAATAAATCCCGAAAGAAATCTCTGAAGTTTTAAATGTTCTGTGAGAATAAATAGATTGAAGGTTATGATGCATTAATTTGTGGTTTTTCAGTTCCCTGTTTAGCCAAACACTATGGAGGGGAGAGATTTAACACTGAATTGTTGAGATTAGGGTGGACACTTGCATTGCTTGTGAATATATACTTTGCAAGCTGGTACCAACTTCCATGCTAGTTTAGTTAGAAGTCTGTCCTGCTGGCCAGGACAGCATCAGGAAAACACATTCAGGTGTGGAATAAATTAAATATAAAGCTGTGCCAGGAAACTACAGTGAAAACCTTGAGAAAACGAGAATGCACAGATGAAGGGTCTGGGAATATGGAAATCTGCCAAATTTGGGGGGAGAGGACACAAAAGAACCAGAGGGAGAAGGATAAAAGAAAACCAATCTGGCATCAGTGACGAAAAGTCCCCTGATAGTAGGTGTCTTTACCCCTCTTGTGCTGGTCCTGATTAAAATGAAAATCTACCATTACTATCAATTAGTCCTTTTTTTCAAATGGTAGCAGAAGTAGAACATGCAGTAGGTCTGAAGGTTCAAAGGTCTATTAATGAAGCCCAATAGCAGTCAATATAAAAAAAGCTTTGCATTGTTAAGTCGTTTTAAAAAATCTTCTCTTAAAATAATGCATTTAAGAGAGCATGGAAAACCAAAAAAGGAGGCAAAGATGCAGTTGTTCACATACTTTATTCTTTCCTTGAGACTCCTGCCTGTGTGCAAAAAATGTTTTTTCAAACTACTTAACCGCAGTATTTATAGTTAGGGGGCAAATACGTGTGTCTCATTCGCTGGTTGTTCCATTTGATGTCCTGGGCTCTAATATTCAGAAGTGATTATTGCTTCACCCACAGACAATATGAACTGTGTTTCCAACACCATATTCTATATTTAAGTACCTGGGAAAATTAAATTACTTGTTTTAAATTGATAACCTTAATATAATGAGAAAACCTTTAACATCCCTGTGCCTCAGTTGCCTTCTGTGAAACGGCAAGGGCACAGTATTCCATCACCCATGGGAGGGTTGCATAGGTAAATTAGTATTTCCATAGTGTTCAGATCCTGCATAGCAGTAAGCAATGCAGAGGCAATAAGTAATTCTGCTGTAGATCCAGGTTTAGGTAGTGTGCTGTAAGACTGTATGAATAGGTAACTGAATGAACAGGAAAACCCAGTACTGAAGAGCTGCTCACTAAATGACTGATAACAGCTCACTCTGTGTGCTGAGTGAAGTAACAACACTCAGGGTAGAAAAAATAAGTTAATTCAACAAATGATAACAAATACGGATATGAGAATATAATTATGATGGCACAGGTATATGTATTTTCTAACTTTTAGTATAACCTCAATTATTCTACACTGTAATTTAGCTATAAATACATAATTCACAAAATACAGAAAGGGTGACATACTTTAGTTTGCAGGAGTTTCTGACACTAGGAGTGAAACTTTAAGTCACATTATGTTATGTAAATGCTAACAAATCCTTTATACTACACTACTTACATTAATTAAAGAAATACAATATCACTAATTTTTAAATTTTACAGTATCAACACCTTATATGATTGGAATTTCCAATACCAGGTATCCAGATTTCAAAGAACCCAAGAGAAGATGGCTTATAAAAATCTTCAGAAACATTATAAAAGTCATCTTTTCTAAATGTAACTGCAATAAAATTTCAGTTGTTCTAGGACTGGAAGCAGGTACCTTCCATTCCCCAACCTCAAAGTAAAGAATTACTTCCTAGCATCTAATCTAAACCTGCCCTTTTGCAGTTTAAAACCACTGCCCCTTGTCCTGTATAAAAAGGTCCCTCTCTCTCCTTTATATACTTATATGTGTGTCTATGTGGGCAAATCTACAAACAGATTATATTAGAAAAGAAAGATTAAAGTGCAATGCTTACCTGGTCCATTAAGGAAGTCTTTAATTTGCACAGTGACAAGAGGAGGTGGAATACCACTTCTAGCATCTACCTCTCCTGCTACTGTCTGTAACCAAATCTTGCAATAATCCAGAGCTTCCGGCAGAGTCTTCCCAGGATCTACAGATGATAATTATCACAGTCATTAATGCTATTCCAGGAAGGTGATACATAACAAAATACTACACATAAAATTGATTAACAAAATTAAAAAGTTTAAAATGTAATATGGGAAATACTGTACCTAATACGACTGGTATACATAGCATTTGTGCCTAGAGACACATGTATATGTAGAATAATACATGCACACATGGGCAAGAGCACAGAGCTCTAATTACACAAAATTTAGAAAACCTGCAAAAATAGGAGTAAAATTCATCAGTTACCCCAAGATGACTTTAAATAGCATACAATTTTAACTTTAATTAATGATTAATTATTGACACTTTTATGCAGTCTTTACAAAAGAATTGGTGCTCAAAATCTCCTACTTCTAGACTGTATTGTCATTTCCAGGTAGAGAAGATAATAATGGAAAAGTAAATTACGAAGGTGAAAAAACAAGAATGCTATGAGATCTCAGGAACAGAGCATGATAGCAGTGCAGTTATATAATTCCCTTTGGAGTTTCACTCAATAGCTAATCCGCAGCTATTCTTGCATGCATGCATGAACTGTGTTTCTTTGATCAGTCTATAATATTTACAATTGTACATTAAAATTAAATCTGTCCAAGTGCTATTCTTGTCTTCATTTTCCAAGTATTACAAATGGCAAAAAGAGTAGTGTAAAAATGCTTTTTATTCTTTAGGGACTCACGACCTTCATTATAAGAGTACTCAATTTTAGCATAATAGGCCTTAAATTCTAAATAATCATTCTTTATTATCAAGACTGCTATGTTAATTTTTGAATATCTGTCTCATCTTCAACAACTTAAGGAGCTTTTCTTGATGCTATTCTCTCCTTTTTTTCAGTCAATTAAAAACTGCAATAATTGCTTTGAGTTTTACTGAATGAATTCCTTTCAAGAATAGTATTTACATACTCACTGTTATACCAACATATGGTATCGTGGTATCACGGTCATATGTGAATTAGGTATATAAAGTCAGCTTTGGAATTCGTGTTTCTTGACCCTATCATGTGATTCATATAAAACTTGGCACATACAAACCCTTATGTGATTTCAAAGAACCTACTGAAACCAATTGATCATGACTTTAGATCTATATGGAAAAGATCAAAAGTTAGCACATTCTTCTGTTTTTATTTGATCAATTTTCAGGCAATGACTTTACAGCAGTGTTTGTACTGTATGGCATATACATTACAGTCTTTCCTTCCCTTTATTCCTGCTATATATATTTATAAAATCAGCTCTCAATAGTTATTTAAGAGCAGTCACTGCATACAACAGATTTGTATATTTTCTATGAGAATTTCTACATTTTTATGGTTCTTTAATTACAATAACCAGAATGGTGTGGTACACTCCCTTTTCTATAGTAAGTGCTTTAGGGAACATGTTGTGTCTAGCATTTGTCTAGTATACTGTAAATAACAATAGTAACAACAATATCATCCTCTTTACCACCAAAGCACTTGTTTTTTCCAAAACACAGATTTGTAGCTGTTGTAAATATGGTTGTTATCTCTGACTTGGATCTATAAAATAATATCTTGTTTTGTGATAGTAGATCATCATAAAGAACTAACATTCTAAAGTTTTTTAGAATATATAGTGTAAAGCATTGTCAAAATTACTGAATATCATTCAATGAACATCACTGAATCAATTAAATTGATCTCTAAGCTACTGTTCCTTCAGAACTATTAATATAAACATTTAGGTGTACCAATGTGGAGCAAAATGTTGCAATATTTCATTATTTTTCTCATTTCTGAAAGATATCATCACATACTGTATATAGCAACCTATATCATTCACTGGCTTTTCAGAAAATCCACTAAATTTAGTCGAACATCTCTTTTGAATAATACATTTACAGGTAGTCTTATTATCCTAAGATGTGTTTATATTATAAAATACCTAATAATTATTTCAAAGTTGTAGCTCTTTAAAGATGAAAATATCTCAGATGACAAGAACTTACATTGCAGAAAATCCCTGCATGACCTAATACATTAACTATATAAACACTACCCTCAGGGCACTGGGAAATGCAGTGTGTAAGCGGAGTCAAAAAAAAAAGGAATCATGGGACTCTCAGGAGATTGTTTTGCTCAGTCATGCCTCCAAGGAGTGCAGCACTGTCACCTCTTCATTACCTGGGGCACAGCAGGATTGGAATATGTGAATAATTTTAAAGATTCTGAAATTTACATACTAGGAACAGAACATGAAGAAACCTCAATGCACAAAATTAGCTTGAGCCCCACAAAATATATTACTTTTAACTCAGCATTGGTCTTACTGAGTTCAAGCATTTTCTTTTTTAACTTTAAGTGAAACTGAGCTAATTCTGGAAGCAGGAGTGTTGCATTGACACAATTTTGCATTGGAGGTAATAATCTCAAAGAACTCGTTTGAGTGCTTCCAAGACGACAGCATATGATTCATTTGAAATCTGGGTAACAGACTTGACTGTACAGCCAAATATGCCAGAAACTGGTCAATAACTAAGGTTTTACATAATGACAAGGAAGCTAAAACCCAGAGGTTTCAAAACTGACTATGATTCTGTATATCAAAAACTTGAGGGGAGTTCCAAATGAAATGTATCTGGGTAAGACAAATACATTTTCATCAAAAGTTAAATGACTGAACGTGTATCTTGATTAAAATACTTTATAAGGTAGAAAACAGCATATGCATTTTAATAAAATCAAGGATCAGGAAAAGAATAAAACAATATGAGTCAATCAATCCCTATGCCAAGGGCATAGGAAACATCAGAGAAGCAACTGAATGAAAAAAAAAAGAAATTTTAGGATGAAAAATGAGGAATTCATGATGAGGAGAACTGTTAGAAAAAGGACTCTTGTCCCTCAAGGAAATGATGGAAGTGTTCAAAATGTTTAAAAATACATTTGACAGAACACTGTAAAATATACAATAGGGAACAATTATGCATCAGCAGGGAACTGGTCTGAATAATGTATTATAATAAGTCATTCCCATTTCCACTTTCTATGATTCTCCCAAAAATCAACACTTAAATTTGCAGTTATTTGTATAAAGAAAATGCTGCAGAAAACCCCAGGGATGCATATATAAGTAAAAGGAGAGGCTAGAATTACTCCACAGCAAGCCAAGAGAGAGACAAGAAAGGCTTGAGAAGTGAGGAGTGCTGAAGACGGCCAGAAATTCTATCCCCTACACCATGAGAAAAATTTGTCTCTGGCCGCAAAAGAAAAATGGTGAGACAACAATTACAGATCGACAAGAGTTTAAATTATAAGACTGTAATTTAAAATCTGCAAGACTGAGAAGCTGAGGTCTTCAATAGGTCAACATTCACCTTCCTCCCTCCCCTTTAAAAAAAAAATAAATTTACTATATTTGAATTCACCCAAACCACTTTTAGCCTTGCTAAGATCCAGACCTCACTCCAAAAGTCAGATTATGAAGTATCTTCCTAAACTTGATTTGAATTTGCAGACTTTTGATTTACATGCTATCCCTCTGGTCTTCCAATAACAGCAGATAGCAAACCCCAAACTCCTCAAGAGCAAAGGGAGTAAGGGCAAACGGAAGGAGGAAGGCAGAAGAAATTTCACATCTTGAATATTTTCTTTCTCCAAAATGTGTTTTTGTTCCTGTTTATAGCTGACAACTAGGCCAGCTCAGGGGGCACAGCCTGTGGGGGTCTCAGCGACCCACAGCCCGCCCGCAGCCCCAGGCAGGGACGGGGCTACTGAGCGTGTGTGAGGAATGGCAGCTTGGCCTGCTCAGCTGGAACTCTACACAGCCCACATGAGAGCTGCAATGTGCTTTTATTTCAATGGATGAATCATATTTTGGTCTGCAGTCAATTTTAAAAACCAGTACGATGCTGCAATCATCTTCGCATTTGAAACTCTGAAGTGGAACGTTTGGTCCTATTTTAAAAACGGTTTCCATTGGAATTTAAAGAACACAAGTGGGAAAACATTTCTGCTAGCGTACTCACAAGTGCTGTGTCAGGAAGTTCAAAAATGAGCACTTGCAGTAACCTGAGGAATGCACATTCCCTGGCCTACTTGGCTTTATGGGTGGGGGCTGGACCCCCCCGCATCCATGGCTGCAGATGTACTGGACAATAAATATACTCAGAGGGGAACAGGTGACACTCTAGCAGAACTCCTTCAATGCTATGCTAAGAAGCAGCCTTAAATCCTCTCTATGCCATGTAGTAAGCACAGGCTGACAGAGAGGCAGTGAATCAGACCTCCTGCCAGAGCCAGCCTGCATCGCTCTTCATGCAAAAGCTTGGGCTTTACATTAGATCAGAGGTTACATGTGATCTTAGCTACTGCATCTGCTCTTCATGGACTCCCTGCCATCAAAGGCGTGGGTGTCAAATAAAACAAAATAAAATAAAAATCAAGAATAATTCTGGATGGCCTCATAATGCCTGTTTTTGCAAATGTGTCGTTGGCGGAAGTTGAAGACATTCCATGCATAACAGATATTTACTGAGAAATTTCTCTCCCTTGAAACAACCAAGCACCACAACCTCCTCTTTGAAAGTAAACAAACAAACAAATAGAAAAAAGATTTTTCAAGAATGCCCAGAGCACAGTGGTCAGGAAATGAGGCAATTTTGTATCTGGATTACATTACCTGAAACAAAGCAAATAAAGATTTAAAAAAATATTTATAAAAGCAGCTTATGAGATTACATTAAAAACAATTGCACCCACTATTATTTAAGTGGAAATGGCCAAAGCTGTTTGCAAAAACTAACAGTTAGCAGATGCCTTTTTGTTAAATGTAGGATGAACATTGAATAAAAAGGGCTTTTTTACAGTATCTTACAGTCTATTTACACAGAATCTTACATGTAAACTCAAGAAGCAAGTAGGTTTCTTTAAGGGCACTTAGTAAGGAGTTCAAATTTATTCCATTAATTTATTTACTTTGATTTGAAATTCCTGTACCTGGCAATAGCATAACTGCAATCAAGCTGCCCAATTACAAAACACAAATGAAGCAGTTTAGTACAAGCATAATAAAACTGAGCTAACATTTCAATAACCTAATAAGTCTCCTCCTCCTACAAACTGACTTGCCAGTGGACTTGGTTAGAGAGAAAGACTGAAGAAGTCCAGCCATCGGGTCTTTAGCTCCCAGGCAGGCAAATGCTCCCGCATACAGACACTGGTCTGATGGAAGTCTGATGCAACTGTTAATTAATACACTAAGAATACTTAACTTTTAAATAGCCTATTTCCTCCTACTTAATTCTTAAGTTTTATTTCTTTTATGTTTCAGAAATTAAGCTAAAAATAACACAGCTAGTGCTAGTGACAGAGGAGCCAAGTTCTTTGGATAAAGTTTGGTGTTTCGGCCACTGTGCAATGTACTCTCGCACAAAAAAAGTGATAGCTTAATGTCCAAGATCCTGAATTTTATGCTCTGTTCAAAACTAATAACAAAACCCTGTCCCAAATAAAATACATATGGTTTCATAACAGTATAAAAAACTTCATTTCTACACAATGTTCAAAGCAGTAAACCATCATGAAACAGTAACCTCAATTCTGTCACCAGCCCAGGAGTAACTATTTAAAATTCATGTTGGTGCAGTTTTAAAGGATAATTTCCCTGTTTTATTCAAAGGTTCATAAAACAGACTGTCATCAAATTACCTGTTAGAAGCATTTCTAAATTCTAGACAACTTTTTTGACCTACAGCTAAACAATGTATTTCTTAGAAGTACACTAATGGGAGGTGAGGGATGAAAAGCACAACTAGATACAGACTATTACCAGCCTTTCTTTACCCTAAAGTTTTTTTCTGGAGCTAATGTCAACCAAAGAATAAGACCTTTCTAATTTCACAATAGAATTTTGTATTTGCTTCTGCCTTGCAAAAATTTGAGAGTTGTTTCAGAAGTGCAGATTTTTTCCTTTAGAAAAGCTGTAAAAAATTATAGCACAGTATTTCTCAAGACCTGAATCTACTGCTGTTGAACTAACAGTAGTCAAGTCTTCAGAATTTCACAAGAAGATTGATACAAACAATTTTTCCAAATGCTTTAAAACATTCATAAAATATTCTTACGCAGTGTATATGATGTATAGATATACACAGAATGATTTGAAATGGAAGAGATTTTATTAGCATGTTTAGAATGTAACGAAAATATTTCATATATAGCTTAACTATGTAAGTTTAACCATATTATTGGAAGTAATGAGAAACTACCCCCATAGGAGTACCAATAAAATTTTATAATACGCAATGTATTTTTTCTTTTTGCCCAGGCAAGTCCCAATTTTTAGGTTGTGATCAAAAATTGCAGTGTTATAGGCCTGAATTTCTGAGCTGCTGCTGTGCTGTTGTCTAATCTCCATCATAGAATGGAATGCACACAATGTTTTCATCAGGTAGATGGTTTGGTTGGTTGCTTTTTTGTTTTGTTCTGAAGGGGGAATATGTTCCCTCAGTTCTTATAATCCAGTTAAAATATATCTTTTATGTTCGGCTTGTGTCCTCTTCCCCATTCTGCATTAGATAATGGAGAGTTAGTTTCATGTGTACATACACACACAAGAGCAGTCTTCTAGAGGGGCTAACTGGAAATACTGTTTAGCAACATTCACTGTAAATTAGCCATAATTTATGTCCTCTTCCCACTTTCCAGTCCTTGTTAAACTGAGAAATACAGGAATATAGTGCATATCTATTCTACAGAGGGAAAGAAGCTAACCTAGTTCCTTCAAATAAACTTCATATTGCTCTTCATACGGATGATATATCTCTTTCACAAAAAATTGTTGGCAAACGATCACAATGTCAAGAAAAATTGGTGTGATTGATGAAATCAACTGCAGCAGTGCAGAAAATGCCACAAAGAGCTCCTGATTCTGTATTATATGGTATGCAATATATAGTGTGTGTAGTGAGTATTCACATACAGACATATATAAAACACATGCAGTTCATGGCTATTTTCCCTCAAATACACGTTAGAAATGAAAAATAAAGATTTCCAAAACTAACATGTTACTACAGCGGTACGACGGCATTAACCCTAAACGATGCAATTACAAGCACAGCAGGTCTTCCTAAACAAGAGGCAATAAAAACTTTATACAACCTATTTTGCTGTGTGAATTAGTGTGTGCCTTGAAGTGCGGCCTTATTTTATTAACTTATTGATACATTTAGGATGGTATTTGTAGGTACTAGAACTTTGGAACTCACCTCTCGAACTCTTTTGAAAAGCACACTAATGCTTTGGCAGCAAGCACAGGATTCTGCGTGATACAGGAGTAAGGCACTTATTGCCCACAAAGGCAAGAGGATGAGACTAGAACTTCTGCCTTCACATAACGTCTGAGTCCTGCCTCCACACTATTTTACATTTGCCTGACATGGAGATGTAAAGCCAAAGGAAAGGGTAAGACCCATGTATGGCTAATCTTTGGTCTTGCAATTGAGCAACCACTGGTGACTGTGGAGCTCTCAGGCTGTATGTTCCTACTATCTTCATTATTTAACCTTCTTGCCATATTTCTGTGCTTTCTGATCAACTTTCAATTTATAGGAAGACTTTATTACAGCTTGTGTTTTCTAGAATTGCTCCCGTACACATGAAGATGGTGAAGGACTTCAGGAGTTAATTGTAGGAGCAGAATGGACAGAACTTTGCCCTGTTGACTGGTAATGTGGTGGTAGCTTGTACAAGGACACACTTGAATACCTCAGACATGAGAAATGAAGTTCTATTGCATCTTTCCAAAACACTAACTTAATGAAGCTGTAATCTTAAACTTAGACCTACTCCAACCTAAATTTCAAGCTTTGCTTTGTGAATTCTTTTCATATAAATGCTACAACAACCATGTTTTATATAGTATTTAACAAATACACATGAGAATCTGGAGTAAATCAAATTCATGACACAGATGTGTTTCTTTCAAGACAGGACAGGAACAGCAGAGAAAGATGAAAACAGAAGAATGATAAAAAAAATGTAGTAGAGAACAAATCGTCTCCCTATTTTAAGTATCTTCTCTCTCACTGTCTAAACTGCATCACCGTTTAATACCTCTTAGAAGTTCCACTGTATTTCAGATTTCTGAAAGAAGTTAATACAGCATCTTCAGTCTTTAGCATAAGGACATTATTTTAATGCCAATATGCCAAAAATATGCAATCTCATTCAGCAAAAATTTGGTAAAGCTGCACAAGAAAAAAGTATACTACTTTTCACAACTACTGTGCTGTGTGAATACTGTCAAGGAAAAACTAGAAATACCTACAGCTCTCATACAGTGAACAATTTGAAATCCCATACCATTCTGGCTGTGTGTTCATCTGGATCTCTGCACACTCATTTACACTTTTCTGGGGTAACACTCTGTAATGATGTATCTCATTAAATCCTTATTCCCAGTACTGGCTGCTGGACAAATGAATTGCAATCATTTGATTTCTCTCTTCAGCAGTACAGATAAGGCAGGCATAGAATATTTCAGAATATTTCCTACAGAACAGTTATTTTGATATTTCCTGTTATAAGCTTTGCATACGAAATGAGAAAAAAAAGCCATTTATTAAGAGAAAGGAAATTCTTGCAAAACCCTATTGCTCAGTTGAATGAGAACTCAAAATACATGACATCATTTGATGCCATCTGAAAGATCACTTTAATTTTCTTACAGTTTATGTTCAAAGCACCTGGTGCTTCTATAATGTTTATCTTTACATTTTATCAGTAAGCTAGTATAGGAAAATATTGTGACATTCAGTCATAAAAAATGCTTTTTATGAAATTACCTTGGCTTACAACTCTTACTTCCTTAGAAAACTTTGAGAAGTTAGAGCAATGCAACAATCCCTGTCACAATCAGGTAATGAGAAAGTAATAACTAAGGAACAGGAAGAACTGGTTGCTAAAAGGTTAGATCTTAACTAATTTCAAACATTTTACATGCTTAACTTGATTCAGCTGTGAGGTGTAATCCTAAAAATATGTAAATGTAGTGACTAGTATTTAAAGACATCCTAAAAGTCTCTCAGCTGTTTTCCACCACCCTAGTAACTTTGAGACGTTTAACGATTTTCACAGTTATATCCAGGACTGAATGTTAAATGCTCTTACCTGTACACTTGTAGTCTGAGGCGACTCCTTTAAGGCCAGCATCAAAAACTGATATTTCTACTTTTTGCTTTCTGTGGTGGCAGCTCAGGAGCACAGAGGGCTGTGATACAATGAGGTAGAGAAATGGCTGTAGCTCTATGTCTCCGGTTCCCCTGCGACCAGGCTGCCGTACAATAGTTATACCCAGGGCTTGTCGAGCAGATGATCTTGTGGAAGCATGTAGACTTTCCAGTGATAACAGACCCGTTTTTCTCCCAGTCGACAGGGGAGCGTTACTGTTCAAAAGATCATCTGCTGTGACGGATGAGATGCACGGCTGACTGGGCTTCTTGGTATCATGGCTGCTGCCTGAGCCCGTTTCTGGAAGGTTCAAGGAGCTTTTGCTTATCTTCTCACCATCTTTCTGATCTTGCACTGATTTTGAATTTGGTAAGGCAGTGCACGAATAAGTCATCAAGGAGATTCGACTTGCTGTAACAAAAATGTCAAAGGGAATGAAATTGAGATTCTTCACGATGGAAGACTGGCGGGAAGGACGAGCAATGCGGTGCTGGCTGGTACCACTGTGCTGCTCAATCTGAATGATTCTGATCTTAACGCTGTCGCTGCCAATTCCACTGTCCTGTGCCCCACTATAACGGGAAGAAGTCTCAACTGTTCCTCCATCAGCCACATCCATTTTTTTCTGCTCTTGTTTGGAAACCTGCAAAGGAAAGTATTATATTAACTTCTGATATACATACCTCAATTATTTTCATTTCAGTCACAGCAAACAATCACTAAACAAACATGATGTCAAAAAAGAGGCTTATAAAAAAAAATCTGCCAAGTTAACTTTAACACAGTAATCACTTGTGAAAACACAGCAGGTGCCTGTTCCAACGAAATGATGACTCACGATAGCTGAAGTGACAAAAGAATACGCGAAAGAAAAAACCAAAAAGCAGGCAGTAATGATTTCTAGTCACAAAAACATTTGTTTAATTTAAATGCTTTATTTAAACTCTAAAGAATCTACAAAAAATTTATGGCTTTTACAAAACCATATAGCTGTGAACTAATGTACTGAAAATAAAAAACCTAGGTAGAATTGTTTTCCAGTTTTGAGCACTAATGCTGAAAAAGTCATTTGTGTCACTAAAATATTTTACTGTGATTAGATGAAATAGAACATGATATTAATCTACTGCATAATCACAAAAAGATTAAATGGAATTATAAGATGAAATGTATAAATATTATGTTTTAAAAAATATTTTTCTTGAGTGTCATGGAAATACAGCAGCCTTATATAAAACACCAAAGTTACAGGAAACATCAGCACTATCTAAAGACTGGTTCTGTGATGGGGTATGAGCTCGTAGCTTACTGAGGCTACACATGGTATTGTCTGTGATTTTCACAGGGTTTCACATAAGAAGTCACTGCATATAGAAATATTTCAAAAAGAAAACATACATCACTGATCCAAAAAAAAAAAAAGTGTTCCAGTGTTTCTTCTGTCAAATGAAATGCAAGAGTGAAACAAAAAGTCGCAATGCTGTGTCCAGAGACTGCATAGGCTCGAATCAAAAGACAGAGATATCCCAAGACAAAGAAGTACTTCAGGAAAAATTCCTTTCAACACTGCTCATGAAACAAGTAGAAATCCTATCAAGAGCTTGAGGACAAGGTGGGGAACATATACCAAAATCCTTGGTTAAAAGAAAATCTGCAGAAATTCAATTATAATCATCATCATAATGAGGTATGACCAATTCCTCAGATTCACATGGAGTTTAGAGTCATGCATTCACCCTGTATAGCTTCCATAGCATAACTAACGAGTCCATCTGTGCTGCCCAGAAGTGTCTGCTCTGCTCTGTATAGGAGCTAACATAAGAAATGTCCAACTCAGTAGGATTCCTGACCCATCCAGCCCAGTACGCTGCTTCCTATAGCAGCAGGAGGAGACTGTTGAGACAGACTGTGAACCCTGGTCACTTCCCGCAATCTGTTCCTCTCTTACTCCCCAGGCATCCACAGCTGTTGCATGTAGGATGCCAGTGGTACATGTCTGTGTGGTCATTTTAGTAACTGTTTCTGGACTTCTTGTCCATGAATTCATCCTATTCCTTTTTGAATACACTGACAATGTCTGTCCTCCACAATCTTCAGGGGCAACAAGTTCCAATTTTTTATTTAAATTGCTTTAAACCATCTCCTCCTCATGACATTGCATTTCCCTGATCTTTGTAGTACATTTACTGAATAGGTCCATGTCCAGCTTTATTAGTGTTGCTACGACTTTGTAAACTGTGACCACAGCCCCCCTCAGTCTTCTCCTCTCCAGAAAGGGATATCCCAGCCTTTTTAGTCTCTCCTCCCAAAGAAGTTGCTCCAGTACCTTTAATCTTTTTAGCTTCCCTTCTCTACTTCTATAACTCCACTATGCACTTTTTGAGTACTCTACAAAGCATTCAAGAAGTGGAATCACTATGGTTTTATATAGTAATAAAGTGACGCCTTCTGTCTTGTTCTCAGTCTCTATCCTGATATCCAGCATTTTTGTTGGGTTCTTTTGGCTGACACTGCACATTGACTCAATGATTTAATTTCTATGTTCCAGGACCTACTTCAATAGTTACTTCTTGTCTTCTCCACCCCCTAGCAAATCTTTGAAAAGGGAGGTATAAACTAGGACAAACTGTACCTTAACTACCTCTTCAAAATAGAATAATGAATTACAAGTATTTACATAATTTATCAGCAGTTTAACTATAGGAATGAAGGGCAGCGAGTTACTGAATTTCTTCAAATTTCTGTGGTCTTTATGCAGCAATATTAACAGAAATGTGGTTATGGGGGAGGTGAAGAAAAGCAGTTAAGGTTCCTTTATATTGTGCTTTACAGAACAAAGGCAGCAATCACCTCTCCTTTTCTTTAAAGGAATGAACATACTAGAAAAAGTATTACAGAGGAAATCCTAAAACAGAACCATTAACTAGCTGAGATTTTCTTTGAAAAGGTTTTTGCCAGCTCTGGTTACAATCTTTTCAGATTCACTCACGTACATATTTTTCAAATAACCAATAAAATTCTTTGCGGCTGTTTTCTATGGCAGACTCATATCACTGACTTGTAAATGTGATACCACTTTTAATGCAGCCTCTGTAAAAATAACTAGAGACCATTTTAATGAATCACTACATTATGAGCCAAGAAATCCTCATTCCTCCTGATATCCTAGCAAAGTTAGGCTATTTACACCTCAGCCTCTCTGCCTGGTAAACTATAAAGTGCTTCACCCGTATCCTGCACTGACAGCACTTTCAAAATTGGTACAGATGGTTTTATTGCTTATGTGTATTGAAGGCAAGCAGAATGCAGAAAGGATGAAGCTGTGAAACAATCTTGCCTATCATTTCATGGAAATGCTGCCTGAAATGAAGTTGAGGACATATGCTGCTAAACCCAGTAATTTTTAATTGCTACACAGACATAGTTGAGTCTGATAAAAAATGTTTTTAGAAAGCATGATTCTGTAGTGAATGACACTCTTATGGTTACTACATGGTATTCTCTGGTCTCTGCTATGCAGCAGAAATTTCTGCAGCTACCTGACATTTAGGTTATGCATGACTTGGCTAGAGGAAATGAAAATACAGCGCCATCCACTAAATGATAACCTTCCAAGGAGAAAAGCATTGCACGTGTATGACCAAGTGGAGGGAGAAAGCACGGTTCTTCTGATTTCTGGATGGATCTGTTCTTCTCACACCTCAACAGATTTGAATTGAAGCCTACTTCTTTTCTTCTGCCTCTTGTTATGATTAAGTATTTATCAAATGTGCTGGTTTATGTAAAGCACCTCAAGGAAGGTAAGAAAGTAGCTCTGCCTCCACCCCCAGTCAGACTATAGTTTCTCTGTGCAGACTGCTGCAAGGGTGCTAATTGGTCCCAACTGCTGAGTTTCCTGTTACGTGGACATTCGACTACAGAAACTTTACTGAGACCCCAAATCAATTCACGCAGGTCACTGAACAGCACTCAGATGGCAATTTCTGCTCAGTACTAAGCAGTATGGAATATGAACCAGTGCCTGAAAGGTGAAAGACACCATATCCTATTACAGTTTTCCATGCCACCCGGTTCCACAATGAAACTTTGACTTACGTATGGTCTTACCACATATATTATAAAGGTTGAAACAAGTGAGTAATGATTTGCAAGACAGCTTTATATAACACAACTGGGTACAAAATAAAGGTGCAGAAGGATCACAGGAACTTCTTGCATCAATTTCAGCTCAGTGAGCATCGAGCCTTCCAACCATGTTTCACAGTTAACCTGAAAATACGCCTAGTAATAAATTTGGGAAGCATTTAGGTATTCTTCTAATGGGATAAGGAGATGAGAGGGAACGACTATTAGTATAACAACTCTAAAAATGCTCTTTGCTGTATTACGGAGTAAATGGGCCAATACTTTAAAGATGTCAAGAACAGCAATATCATCTTGCTGTTAGTAAATGTAATGGTAACATTTATCATTGGGCTGTATTTTATCAATTCTCTTACTCTTTACATAACCCATTTAAAACGAACAATAAAAGTTTTCTTTAATTAGCTACTGGTGTGCATAAACATGATCATGATTAAACCATAAAAACCAACCGTACGTTACTTTGGTCCCCTCTCCCATGTGTTTTAAATTATTTTAGTTGAAAATGTACTTTGAGTCCCTTTTAAAAGTTCGACCTTCTGCTTTCAGAGAATTAAATGCATATTACTATAGTGGAGAAGATAATGTTTCAGACCTCCAGGCATATATTAAACACACTGGCAGCACATTAGACAAAATGCTTTACTTATTAGATACTTCCTATTCTAAACAGTGTCATCAAAGGCTAAAAACAAAATCCATATAAAAGCTGCACAATGCTTCCACACAGAACCTGTGCCAAAATCCCTGTACTTTCCAGCTAATGAGGAAAGGATGTGTACTCTTAACATATGAATGTAAGATTTTCCAAGCATTCACTTTAGGAAACAGGACTATTGATTCCACATGGCTTATGTTAAATGAAACTGTATTGGTAAAATAACCTTTAAGATATTTGGCATGATAACTATAATTAAACAGTATTCAAAGGAATAAAACAAAAGGGAATTTGGTTCCACAATGGCTAATTAAAATAAAATGAAAAAACACAGCATGTCATCTATCAAGATAAATTGTTATTGTTTAAGAACTGTTTAAATACTGTTAAAATATACTTTTAGATAAAATCTGAAAGGACTGGAAAAATATTTGTGGCTTAAAAATGGATAGTTTGGTGAAGAAAAAAGTATAAGAGGCTGAAATTTTATGCTGAGATAATAGCTTTAAAACTTTGAGCATAACCAGATGCTACTTAAATCAGAGGAATTCTACAGTCTCACTGTCAGGATGAGTTGCAATACAGAAAGGTTTTCAATAGTTAGAAAAAACACGTCAAGATGATAGTTTACTTCTTAGATCACTTTAGTGCACTTTCTCATTCTTTCACAGTTATATATCCTATCAATACCACACACCATAGAAAAGGTGTTGAAAGCTACACTAGTAGTTGGGGAACTGTGGTTAATTCTTCCTTTTCATGTGTTGAGATAGGTAACTTGACTAGCTTAACCCCTTGAGTTCAATAGGGCATATGACACATATATCTATCGAGAGATAGGGCATGGAAATGGCATGTCCTGTGGAACACAAACAGGTAAGTACATGATGAAATCAACGATAAATAAATAGATTTTCTTTTCAAAATTGGCAAGCAGTCCCATCTGAGGTCACTGCCATCTTAACAACATTAAGAGGTAAGTCTTGTTTATTTTTCATTTCTGATCAATGTATTCAGATGGTAGAGACACGTTTTCAAAGTTTTTACTGCATAAAGAGCGGGAATAAAATCAAGGTAAACACAAAATCTAACACTTTAGATCAATAATTAAGACATTTTCCCAATCAAAGAGAGGTGTTTTAGAATTGGCAGCATTTCTACATTACATTTCTTAATCTCTCAAGAATTTTCAACAATAAGAAAAGTAAGCACATCCAAATTGCACTATAAACATTTATACCAGTTTTATGTTCTTTTTGTGATACTTGACAGTATAATTCCTTAATTAATAGAATAACTGTAAGGAGTCTTTGGAAGTGCAACTGCTCTAGATGAAAAGCATCTACATCTGCATAATTTTTCCAGCTTCTCATATTAATTATGGTTACATAATGACACTATTGAAGTAAAATTTCCAACCATTTCTTAACTCTGATCAAAACCCCTCAGCCAATCATGAGATCATGCTTCACATTACATAAGTTATGGAAAGACTCACAAGTGTGAAACCACAAAATCAAAGTGCCAATCACATCTGCTCCATCACTGTTGCATGTGACCTAGTTTTATTTCTTTTGCTAAAAAGTAGTAATATTTACATGGAAATAAAAATCTTGCCTACTGCACAAACTGAATTATAGAAAAGGAATATGCTCCATTTTTGTTTTCCATTGTGCTTAAATTGGAATGACAAAGAAAACACTGCATAGCTTCTTCCTGGCTTTGTTCTAAGTACTTCATCTATTCCACTGAAGAGTTTCCAACAGTTTAGAAATCCAGTTGATGTATCGTTGTTATAAAGATAACCCTTTTCTTGTTTGTCACATTGCTCTACTGAACACTTCAACTAAAACAATTTTATTATGTTTTGCATATGAGTTAAATGATTGATTTTAATTCTGACCATTATCAAAATTATTTTGTAACTTGACACATTAATCCCACATGGAAAATACAATGAAAGACACACACACAAACATATTTGACTGCTAAATTATGTCTTCCAGTCTAATAAAGTTCCAAATAAAAACTTCAGACCTGCAATTAAATCTAGACAGAGTTACTTCTACTTGTATCAATCCAGCTGCAGAAAGAGTTCTGGATAACACGAATCCAAAGTTATCCTCCAAAAAGGGAACTATTAAATCAAGCCAAAATGAGGCACCAAAAATAGCAGAAATGTCTAAAGTAGTTTATTTCATATAAAAATCAAATGTGGGCGTTTTTTTTCAACTAAGGAGTTTTCTTTTTAGGCAGAATTTGTTGCAAAACAAATACAGAAATACTTCTGATGGGAATTCAATGTCGTTTTCACAATACTGCAGGAATTATGTGAAAGATGTGATGGCAAGGAGCAATACGAACTCAAACTCAGCTTTTTTTGTGCTATGTTTTCCAGCTCTTTAAAAGTAAAATAAGAGGCTACATTCTGTTCAACACTCATGCAAATATTCATAAATCAAAGCTGTACTAAATGTTCCAATTGTAACATGGGTATATGCAAGTGCTAAATCCTTTCTAATGCCAACAAAATTATTTTTTTAATGTTAATACAAACAATGTGTTTATTTTGCTATCCTATGAAAGGGCAGTAAGAAACTTGAGTCCATTTTTTTCCTTTCCAAATAAAGGATTTCAATTTAAAAAGACCAGGCTGAAATCTGGTAGAGTATTTTTTTTCCACAGTATTTTTTCACTAATATTTTTACTAAAAGCATTAACTTTTTTTTAATGTAGTTTTTAAAATTTAAATTCAGAATTTTAAGTTATTATCTCTGCTTTTATGCAAAAAACAATGGATTAAAATACACATGCATATTTACTTTAGACATGGTGAGAGTTTGCTTATTTTTCACATTCTCTTCTGGTTTTTGTTTTGTTTTGTTTTTCTTTTTAAAGCCAAGGAACAGCAACATTTTTCAGCTTGCATATTTCATTTGGACACTTTCAAAAGCAGTAGTTGAAACTCCACCTTGCACAACATTCATATGGCACATATAAGACAACCAGGGG
The DNA here is from genome assembly GCF_001604755.1 of Lepidothrix coronata. Taxonomy (NCBI): domain Eukaryota; kingdom Metazoa; phylum Chordata; class Aves; order Passeriformes; family Pipridae; genus Lepidothrix; species Lepidothrix coronata. Next base: position 1,612,838 of record NW_016690195.1, on the reverse strand, counting down.
ATCAGGCCCAGCCGTCATGGGTTTAGGAGAGGCAGGTCCTGTGTGACCAATTTGATCTCCTTTTATGACAAGGTGACCTGCCTAGTGGATGAGGGGAAGGCTACGGATGTAGTCTACCTGGACTTCAGCAAAGTCGTTGATACTCTCTCCCATGGCATTCTCCTTGAAAAGCTGGCAGCCCATGTGTTATGATCTGATTAAGTTGCAAATGAGATCACAAGCTGAAGTCAATAACACAGGTTTTATTTAAGATTAAGCGTGACGTAGTGAGATGGAGAGCAATCGAGAAGGATGTGCAGTGGCATCCATTGGTCCTTCTTCATCCTGGGCTTCTCGGTGGTGGTTCTAGAGTCACTCTTCTGGGTGTATACTGTGCATTTCTAAAAATTCCAGGCTAATACACAACTTAAAATCTTTTGTCGTGAGAGGTTTTCACCATGTCAAACCTCTGGGCATGCGTGCACATGCATATGTCCTTTTGAGTAAACCTCATGTGCTTTGCCTTCATATCCACAAAATGGACCCTCCCTCTTAAGGTTTCCTATTTTAGTGTGAATTTACTTTGGTCCTACACCTCTTTTTTCCTTTATTGAAAACTAAGATTTCTGCTTTGAAGAGTCTTAGAAAAACCACAGCATTTACTCAATATAAGATTGCATGTAGGTTTGTACTGGCATGAAAATGTTTGCTCCTATGAAGTATCAAGAAGTACCGCACAGTCTTTCAAAAAGATATCTCCCTGCTGGTTTTTGCAAGAAAATCAAATGATGACACAAAGCTTCCCAAGGAATGGAAACATGGTATGGCAGTGACTCAGGATACTGGCAAGGGCTTTATTTTGATAGTGTCCTTGAACTAACCAAAAGACCTTTTATTTTCAGGAAAACATCCGACAAGTGGCTATGTGGGAACCCAAGTAGTGGTAAAACTACCAGGAAAATGATGCAAGTATTATTCAGCTATTCCAGCTAAGGGTTTTTATTGGCATTCTCAAAAAGTTACAGTTTTGGCACTCTCTCTGACAGTACTGAGCTACAAGATTATGTTTAAAACAGCATGGTGCCAATTTTGTCCATCAAATCTATGCATACATAGGTCTTAAATGTGCTAACTTTTCCTACACAAGTCTTCATGTTATTATGTATCTGAAAAAAACCAAACAGACAAATTAACTCATACAGCTTCCTTTCACATGTCAAGGTTTCAGGTCTTTAACATGACTAGAAATGGGAAATGTATGTCACCTTACTATGAAATATTCACCATCTTACAAAGGTGCTGCAGAACACAGATTTTCAGATTTAGGTGAGACTGATTCAGATGCCATTCTTTTACAAAGGTCTAATGAATAAAAAATTCTGATTATAGACTGGAGTTCTTCTCTTTTTTAGTTTCAAACATTAGAAAATTATTAAACTATAAAATAGTTACAGGTAATCCTGCCCAGCATACTACTACTTGTTAATGGCCCAAGGACATCGTTGCAGCTCAGACTCATACAAATTAATTTCAGAAGAAACAGAACCCCCACTCAACTCTGTCCAATAACATAACCTGGACTTCCTGGATATCTTCGCATCCATTTGATTTTACATACATAGAAGGCTATGCTCTTTTGTGTTTAAACTCACTACTAATTAAACTGTGTTCATGCAAGTATTCTTGTCTTTCATCAAACAGCAGGAAACACTAATGAATTTCTGACAGAACAGACAAATGCGTTTGTGAGAAAACAGCCATACTTGTTTCCTGACATCTCAGGCAGGAGTTTGATGCCTAAAGATTTTTAGCTTTTTGTAGATTTTATTGTAGCTATGTAGTTTTCTTTCACTTTGGACAGTTACTTTCTCACAGTTGCATTCTTGAGCTTTGGTTTAACTGTCTTTTAACTGTCTTTTCAAGGTAATAGATTTTAGCAAGGACATTCTGTTGGGACATCCACCTGGACCGGAATAATAAGTTACATGGTAGACAAAACAAGATAGAAGGCCCGGAACACTTGGAGGAGTTCCAGTGGGGCAGTTCTGAGGGTGGTACCAGGGCAAAATGGGTTTTTGGGTTGGCTGTCCCCGCTAGATATGATAATTAGTTAAAGATATAAAAGTGTAAGAATTCTGTATGTAGGGGTGTGCCTGTGTACCTCAAGGCCTTCATTACAGAGCTGCTCTCTGTCTTATCTACACTAATGTTGTTTGGAGCGGTTTTTTCCCCTTCCATTTTAGGTATCAAGTTATAGGATGTATCAGTCTACTAGACAGTCTTGGATGCTGTGGCATTACCGGAATCTGAAGACAGACTATAGCTAGCCAGAAAAACCGAAAAATTAGGAAGGCAGCTAATACCATTACCAGCAGTATACTCTGAAAAATTATGCCTCATTGCTTAATAGACAGGATATTACTACAGGAAAATTCTGGCCTTAAGAAAATCAATATGAAATTAAGCAGTATATCTATCCCTAGTTAACTACTCAGTCTATACAAGCCACACAAGTGTCTGAACGGTGACTAATGCCAACTACTGAATAATGGCTTTCCCTCAGTGGCAGCACCTGTTTTGGTTTCTCATCATTCACTTCCTGTTTTTTTACAAAACAGATAAAAAAATTAATTAACATTGAGACTTCTATTCTGCTTTTTAATTTGGTTGAGAACACAAAATATTATATATTATTTAAGGATGATTGACATACAGAGATATCATCGTTAGCTTTATTTACATCTAAAAATAGGTTAAAATGCATGAAAAAAATTGTTTCTCATGAGGGAACGCCAGAAAAAAAAGTGAGGATCCTTCCACAAAAAAACCAGAACTTCAAAATCAAAACTGCCCACTGTCTATAACTTCAATGAACTGTTTATTGGCCTCAACTATCCTTTCTCCTTTTATTCCTCATCTTTCCCTTTAAGAAAAAAAAAATCTTATTCCACTTTAAAATGAAGGAAATTACAGAATCCATGTGTTTATAATTGCTGTCAAGAATCAAGTTTTCTGCACCTAGCAGGTGATGTTCCATGCAGGGAAGAAAGTGTAACTGGTGCTGTCTAAAGGTAATGTTACCACAGCATCAAACTCTACCGTATACAAGCATTAGATGACTCAAAGGAGAAGATTAGTCAAGATCAAAGCATGCAGAACCCTCAGTCCTACATCGTGTGACCCAACATTTAAACTTTCGTCTCCTCATCAGACGATTAAGCAAATCATCACTATGACACATTCAATGTCCATACTGTGAGAAAGTCCAAACACGTGTTCTCTCACACTACTACTCCTCAGGGTGAGTTTTAATCACTGCCTTGTCTTCATTGATTTTGTCTTGCCTACATGTCAACAATCAACTATACTTGTTATTTATGGCAAAACTATAATAATTCTTACATAGTTTATGGTTTTCTTATTCTTTTTTTTTTTCAAAAATGAACCAATATGATTTCTTGCACATGTTCTAATTTAAAGAACAGTTTGAATTTTGGACCTTTTTAATGGCAATATTTTTATTATCTCTGTAATGAATATCTCAGATTTTTTTGACTGATACATTAAATGATCAGAAATGGCAAAATTTTAAATTAACTTTACGTACCATTTAGTTATTATTTTAATTTGACAAGGAAGTACAATGATATTTTAGGTAATAATAAAAATAATTCACAAGTTGTCTTCAAAATATTGCTAGGCAGGGTATGCAATACAGAAATTGGACAGAATGTTTATGTCTTTTAGACTATTTCATTAAGGATAGTATGAGACAGAAGAAATGCAATTCATTGAGCAAGAAGGTCTGGTTCAGATAATCGAGTACTGTAGGCTAAAGAAAGAAAAAAAAGGTGAACTGAATCCTCACTTGCACTTAACACTCATGTAAAAATTGTTCTATCCCACGAGGGTCCATCTTAAAACACTTAGAAAAATACCAAAACAGGAAAGAAAAAAACCCTAAACCTTCAGACATTAAGTAGTATTGATGAGAACACAGAGGAAAAACAACACTGTAGGTTTGTTCTTTTTTTGCTTTTCTTTCCGTCTTACTTTAAGTATTTTATTTTGCTGTTATAACTTCTTTTTTCCAGAAAATAATCACAATCCCTATGAGGTGTTTTCCCATTAGCTATGTTCCAGCATGAGAGTCTTTAAATCCTATTGATATGAAGCTTCACAGTATTCCGGGGAAATACTTGTCTTTTTCCTTTAATTAACAATACAAAATATCTTTTTGTGCTGAAGAAATATTCTTTGGAGTGTCCATGAAAGGCAGATTTGGAAGCATGCCTCTAATTCACAAACATATTTGCAGATTGTTGTTTTGTGTAAATTTCTCTCCAGCTATATTTTCTGTGAAATCTTGGTATGCATGAACATCTTACCACCTTAATTTAACTGGTCACAGAAGACATTAACGAAAATATCAGAGAAATGGGTCCTGAATCATGAAGTGTTTAAATAGCTATGGGATACAAATTTCTGTTTTTTTCCCACATAGTTTGTGTGCTTGTGGACATCAAAAACCAGCAGGACAAACCAGTTTCTTCCTAGCAAACGGGAAATACACTCTGAATCCACAGTTTCAAATCTGGTTTTACCACACTAAGAATTCTTTACCTTATAAGTTTAATATCTATTTTATTTCATCTTACTGAACAGACACTTCATTGTAAAATAAAAATTTTCTTAACTTTGTATCTCAGAGACCGTAAACCCTTTTTTTTTACTTTAATTTTGTATTTGCAGAATCTAAGCATGAAAATTTCCTCAAAGAGCCATTTTTTTGCAAGAATCAGTTTGAAACATTCTTTTTTTCCTAGTAATTCTAGGACAGAAAGCGAAGGTCACATATATACAGAAAAATAGATTTTCCTTTTTTCCTAGTTCTTAATGTTCCCTTTTCACGTTCTAAGGACATTACCCAGATTGACATGAAATGCCATTCCTCCTTACCAAACCTTCATGAGCTTTTAGGTTATGGATGTTACTGTCTTTTACAAATTCATGTGGAACGTACAAGGCACGGTCTGGATTTAAAGTACACAGAAGTGGCCTCACTATGCAGGAATGAATGCAAAAGACATTTCCTAATGCTGGTGACACAAATTAGAGCTGCTTTGGAGACGTAGCTGTGGTGTGTGCTTAGAAACTACAACTTTCTGCAATCCTTTTCAACTGCAAAAATGCTTCTCTGGATGTATTCCATTATTTCCAAAGCCATAAAACAAATGCAGTGAGAATAATCAAGCCTAATCTTAAACTAACCTTGTCAATGGGTTATCCTTGAGAACCTCTGTCAAAGCGCTTCAAATCTAAATAATCCAAATTTTGTTACTTTCCCTTTACCTTATTTCTTTGTTTCTGTTATCTGAAACTTTACATTTTGTAATCTAACTAGAAGGTTCATAATATCTTGAAGTGGGTTTCTGCAGCTAGGTTGGTAGCTACAGGGGTGGCTTCTGTTAGAAGCTGCCAGAAGCTTCCCCTGTCTGGTGGAGCCAATGCCAGCTGGCTCCAGGACGGGCTTCCTGCCACTGGCCAAGGCCAAGCCAATTAGGAGTAACAGTAATACCTCTCTGATAATGTATTTAAGAACAGAAGGTTGTTGCGTAGGAAGAACTCCAGTCAGGCAAAAGTGGAGTGAGAACATGGGAACAACAAAGTAGACACCAAGGTCAGTGCAGAAGGAGGGGGAGGAGGTGCTCCAGGCACCGGAGCTGAGGCCCTGGGGCCTGTGGTGCAGACCATGGTGGAGCAGCTGTGCCCCTGCAGCCCATGGAGGAACATCAGGGTGCAGAGACCCACCTGCAGCCCATGGAGAAGCCCATGCTGGAGCAGGTGGATATCTGAAGGAGGCTGTGGCGCCGTGGGAGGTCCAAGATGGAGCAGGGTCCTGCCAGAGATCTGCAACCCGTGGAGAGGGAAGCCCACGCTGGAGCAGGTTTTGACTGGGTAGGACTTGTGGCCCTGTGGGGGACCCACTCCACTACAGCTCATTCATGAAGGACTGCACCCCATGGAGGAATGACCCACGGAACAGCAGTTTGGGAAGAACTGTTGCCTGTGGGATGGACTCACACTGGAGAGGTCCATCAAGGACTGTCTCCCGTGGGAGAGACCCCACAGAAGCACGGAAAGGACTCCTCTTCCTGAGCAGCACAGAAACAACTGTATTTAACCCCCATTCCCTGTCCCCCTGAACTGCAAGGAAGGAGTGGGGGGAAGGTGTTTCTAAGATTATTTTACTTCCCACTCTTTTGCTCTGATCCTATTAGTAATAAATTTAAGTAATATCCCCACTTTGAGTCTGTTTTGCCTGTGATGGTGATCAGTAAGTGACCTCCCAGCTCTTATCTCTTATCTCACGAATCCTTAGCTGTGTTTTTTTCTCTCCTCTGTCCAGTTGCAGAGGGGAGTGGGAGAGTGGCTTTAGTGGGTACCTGGCATCCAGCCAGGGTCAACTCACTACATATCTCATGCTTTGAAATGTACAATCATAAAAGAAAAGCAATATTTACTGATTATTCATGCAAAAATGCAGTCCATACATCCCAGGTCATGAGACCGTTGCTAACAATGTTATCAATAAATTAAATACATTAACCCCAACTGCAATAAATTTGTGATTCTCCAATTACTGTAGTGCTGGCCCACCAGAAAGCATCTCATACCCCAGGATATCAAAGTTATGGTACTACATGCTGTGCAATCTGCTGTTCCCTGAAATGAAAATTCAAAGCTTTAAAACATGGGGCAGAACTGACCAGGTACACAAGACCTGATCAGTAATTGTGCAAGCTACCAGAAAGAATTCTCTCAGACATATTTTATTGGCTCACATTTCAATGCCTACTGTTTCTGGGACATCAGTGATATCATACACTAAGTTTGTTCTGTTCAGTCATTGCAACAAATTTCAAATGCATAATGAAAAAAGTTTTTAAATCCTCAAAAAGTTATCTTTACACAGCATTACCTTTTTTTATGCCCCAACACCCTTTAGGATATCAAAACATACCTAAATTCAACTGATACCAAGACTGTTTTGGCTCTTTAACACTTATTACCTTAGATTTCAGTAATTACAAGACAAAAGAAACTTGTAAATGAGGATGCCAACTTCTCAAAGTTTCAGCATACTAAAAATAGTTCCAATTACACAAGCTTCCATAAGGATACTAGCCAGTCAACACAACATCTGTGCAACATGTGCATCTCCCATTTCACACTTTGGCTGTCTGGCTTCTTAAGTAGTATTATCTGGAACTTGTTTTACCAGTTTTCTGATTGTTATTTTTTCTAAACAAAATACAAATGGAAAACAAAGTTATGTTTGTTTTCAACAAAAAATATGGTACCATTTGACTTTTTTCATTCTCCACATAAGTAATTGATAGCCTTAACTTAAGTTTAATTAAATTGCTCATCACTGAAGAGCTCACTCTGCTAAAGTACTATCAGCAAGAAAGAGTGTTATTAACTCCACCAGCTATCATTCCTTCAAATTTTATGTGTGATACAATTGTAATAGCACTTTTGTACATACCTCCTGCTGATCATGTTCTTTATCTTACAGTGAAGTTATAGAAACAACAGAAGGTTGATGAGATTACCATAAACAGAAATAAACTACAAAAGAACATAAGAACAGTCCTACTGAGTCAGATCAAAGACCCTTTTAGACTCCCGTTCTCTAATAGGAGACATAACTGGATGCTTCAAGAAAAAAGCATAAATAAAGCACAGAGAAATACTTGTTTACCATAATCTTCCAGACTTCCTAAACCGGCATATTGCAGGGTTTTATAATTTATCATAAATGCCTTTTTAAGCCTAATCTGCAGTGACAGAGAATGATTTATACCTTCTGCAAATGTTACTGCAATATCTTTAAAATGACAAATCAGTACGCAGTCTGATTCAACCAGGCTAGAAAGGAATCAGCTGCTATATGTGAGTTTTTTACACCTTCTCCATTTTGGAGACCTCTCAGTTAACAATTAGTTAATTGTAATTAGCATGCTGCCTCTTACTCACTCAAGTATTTGCTTAATTATTTGGGTATCTGAGCACATAGAAGCTGTACTTACCCCAGTCTTTCCCATTATTGGGATGAACACAAGTAACACTCTGCTTACTTTGAAATATCCAGTATTTATACTAGTTTTTGTGGTAAAAGAACAAAATGCCAAAGTTGAAACAACTTTTTCTCCCCTCCAGTATTAATATCATTTATTCAGGAAGCCAGTCGGTTGTTGTTGCAATTTATCAGAACACAGGGGTTCGCCCTATGGAACATGTCACATCTGTTGATGGGGTTTATTCAAAATGATTGGCCATGAGCCAGGTCTAGAAGCAAAATATCATCTGACAGGCTGACAAACACTCTTGTGGCCAGTGCTTGTGCAGCCTAGACGGAGTGCTCAAAGGTCAAATACCTCAAAGCAGGTTTTACCAAAGCAGAAAATATTAGCCAGCAGGTCATGCCTAGAATTTCTGAAAGAAAACAAAGATCTGCCCACAGCAGGTTTCCCCCTTTTTGCTCAACACTTCCCCCAGGTGAATGACAGCTTGTGTCCATTGCCTATTGGCTCTGACTGCAAATTATGTTTAAAATATATATCAGCTATGAAGAAAAATTCCAACCAGAAACTTTAAGTCCCAGGTCATTCTTTGTATGACCATTTTGCCACACTTCATCATCTCAATCATTAAACAGAGCTGCTCCTCAACTTTAACAAGATTTTTTTTTCATATGCTTTTGATGGAAGAAGTAACTTTTTAAGCATCTCATTTGTGCAAGACCTACTGTATTCTAATGACTAGCAACACATAGACACAATAATACCAAGTACACCGAAGAACTTTAGAAGGTTTGTTCATTGCTTAGGCAGAAATAACAGAATGTCAGGAAGGGGCAGGGGAGGTTCTGAGAGAGATCCAAAACAGGGATATTGTTTTGGTTTCTGTTTAAACTGTGAGCAAATCTTTCCATATTTTCAACAACTGATTGTTGAGTGCTGCATTCCTCACTGCAATTAAAAACTTATGAATAAGAATGATGAATGGAAAATATTATGAATTTGGCTATAATTCTCTCAAGAAACAGCTAATGCTATTTTTATTAGTATATTAGCTACCTACCTGAATTTCAGACTACAGGATAGCTATGGACTTGTAGCTTACTGAAACATGCATTGGGACTAACAGAAGATAAACAAACAAGACTATGTGACCTGAGAAACAGGGACAAGGCAAACTGAGCACTGGCTGAATGGCAGGTCTGAGGGTTGTGATCAGTGGCACAGGGTCTAGTTGGAGGCCTTTAACTAGTGGTGTCCCCTAAGGGTCGATACTGGGTCCAATCTTGTTTAACTTTTCATCAATGACTTGGATGAAGGGCAGATGCTTCCTCAGCCAGTTCCCTGACATCAGAACTGGTTGACAGGAGTGGTTGACACCCCAGAGGGCTGTGCAGTCCTTCAGAAGGACCTCGACAGGCTGGAGAGAAGAACCATCTGAAATTCAACAAAGGCAAGTGCAGGGTCCTGCACCTGGGGAGGAATAACCCCCTTCACCAGTACAGGCTGGGCTGATCTGCTGGAAAGCAGCTCTGCAAAGAAGGACCTGGGGGTCCTGGTGGGCAACAAGCTGTCCATGAGCCAGCACATGAGCCAAGAAGGCCAAGGGTATCCTGGGGTGCATTCGGAAGAGCACCTGCAGCAGGTCAAGAGAGGTGATCCTGCCCCTCTGCTCAGCTCTGGGTGAGGCCTCATCCAGAGAGCTGTAGCTGTTTCTGGGCTCCTCAGTACCAGAGAGACATGGAGCTCCTGGAGCAGGTCCAGTGGAGGGCTATGGAGATAATGAGAGGACTGAAGCACCTCGGTTGTGAGGAAAGGATGAGGGAGCTGGGTCTGTTGATCCTAGAGTAGGGAAGACTGAGAGGGGTGTCAGAAGGTGTCAAGAGGATGGAGCCAGGCTCTTCCTAGTGGTGCCAAGCAATAGGACAAGAGGCTATGGGCAGAAAGTGGAATACAGAAAGTTCCAACTGAACATGAGGAAGAACTTCTTTACTGTTCAGGTGACCATACACTGGAACAAATTGCCCAGAGTGGTTGTGAACTCTCCTTCTCTGAAGATATTGAAAAGCCATTGGGACATAATCCTGAGTAAAACTCTCTGGAGGACTCTTGAGCAGGGAGGTTGCACCACTTTACCCACTGTGATCCCTTCCAACCTTAGCCATACTGTGATTCCACAAGAGAGGGGATAAGGAGAAATATACCATCCGGAGACAGAAAATAGGTGAAGGCTTTCGATGACATCCTCTGGAAAACACTTCAGATGTTTAACTTGCCTTTAATTTTAAAAGCAAGCATCTTCTGTTGATTAGTGTAACCGATTCTCTCCTAGAACCATAATCCTTAAAGAGATATTGTGAAGAAAAAGTATTTCAAAGTACCTTTTAGATTCTTCAGGGAAGATACAAAGTAACAGTTCTTTGTATTCATAATTGTCTGCAAAGTAGATAGTTATTAGATAGGAACATTTTTTAGGGCAAATTTAAACAAACTGTGTAGAAATTAATGTTTTTCCAAAAGTCTAGTCTTACTTTCAAGCTTTCTGAGAAGTAAAAATAGTTGGTAGCAACCTCAATGAATATGGAACATTCACTGACTGTGGTAAGATTTGTTATCTGTGCATTCCTACATGGACTTCAGCAGATCAATATATGTGCTGGTTTGTATTCAACTTATTTTTCAAAGAGAAGTTCTTGTATTTTCTACTTCTAAATGCTACTATGACACTTTTCAAAAAATCTCCAGGTGGTAAGTGATGGAAACCAGGAAATGGATTTGCCAGATTAAAAATGAAAATTCTTGAAAATTCACCTGTTTTATCACTGATCGTCAGTAAAACTACTTATCATTTATATTAGAAATACTTTTACCAGAATATTAAAAATTCTTCTAAGAATGAGAAAATGTGGTCCTTTTATTAACATTGCACCTATAATCCTAGGTGTATCACTGAAGAAAATCAGGACATTAACCACACTTCACTCTTATATTTGTATTTCATTTCCTAGCACTTCTGTTTCTGTTATCCATGTGTAGGTATTATACGTTCTTCTAAGAATTTGGAATACATTAATTTTGAAAAAGTGAATAATTACAAAAAGGCAGCAACATTCTTTGCTCCTCAGGTAATCTATCAAATACCACATATGTGTCCTTACTCTAAACCTGTCAAGCAGATCAAAGCAATATTCTTTGCAATAATAGACTATACCTTATGAAGAAGTCAGTACAATAGGTCCACTGTACATCAAAGATGAATTTATAAAACAGTATAAAGCTAAGGCTTATAATAAGTAAAAACACAGCACCGGAGACCTGGCATGAAACTGTTACAGAATATTAAAACACTTGAAGGAAATAAGATTTGCCCATAAATCATCACTTCTTTATTATTTTTGTCTACACTAATCTTTATGCCATTGCCCTATAAACCATCAAATACAGTCCATTTGGAAATCACACCTTTAAAGTTTAAACAAGGGGTTGCTACTTTGATGACTATGTAATCAAAGCATAAACCCACAATGTTTTTGGGTTTATTTTTTAAGCAGGAGACAATTATTTAATCCTTCTACTTACCAAGAACTTCCAGTGAATCAAGCTTTCTAATAAAGATTCATGATGTTTATAATTGCTTAACAATCATCAGAATTTATCTAGTCAAATATTTGGAAGAGTGTGCTGCTTTTTCACATCTTAAATGATGCTTTTTCCCATTCTTCTCTAATACCCATGAAAAACATTTTTCCCATGAGATTCAAAGGCAGTATATATAGAGTACATTTTCTCTTTATTCTTTCAATTTTAAAATATAGTCAGCTATTTAAAAAATGATTTATAGACAAAAGGGAAAAGAAGCAACACAAACTGCCACTCTGATCTTTGGGCATTAACAGCAATTATTGAATTTCTAAAGTCATAGACTGTAATTTTTAAACCAGAAATAGGATGCACTTTTTTAACCAAAAAATAATTACTTACTGGAAAAGTTTAGAAATTACTATAGTGCATTCTCTATCAATGAATTATTTTATTATTTTTAGAAAACTCATTTATGAAACAATCATTAGAAAATCTCATTAATAAAAAATTAAAGATAATTAATTGGAGGAATTTTCATGTTATCCAATAATTTCAATCACAGTGACCTCCACTGTCACCTTAATCAAAGAGTCCATAAAACTCTGAACTATTAAAAAAACCTAATGATAGAAAAGCTAGCACATCTGTCAATTTTGCTTCCAATGTTAGACAGCTTTCCAAAAGACATCCTCTTTATTTGCCCAAATCAGTTTTAATGCCACTTCTTTCAGCCTTAACATTACTTGTCTCATTCAGACACTATATTCAGAATTATATCTCTGAAATTTCATCCCTATCTATTTTCCAATCAATACTTTTAATTTCATTTTAGCAATTAATCTGCTTTCCTTAAAGCTTGCTAAATCTCCTAACTTACTTAAGTTCATAAATCAGTAAAAATTCCAGTTATTAGTTCTACCTTAAATAGTGACTAAAATCAAACAAATCTAGTATCAATACCAATGCTTTCAGGCCACCTGATACCTCCAGCAAAAGCTACACGCACTGATGATTAGACAATCCCTTAATTAAGTTGGACTCACCGCAGCTGATGAACAGAGCCATTCAATGTAATCACGCTTGGAAAATTTATGAGCAAGCAGATCAGCTTAGGTTACTGAATTAGTTACCAGTTATTTATTTAATAGATATCTGTGATGATCTAATATCATTCTAACCTGCAATGCTAAACTGCTGAAAGAAAGAAGTTAAGAACAGCTCCTGACACGTGGAAGATAATAGTAGGCTAAATCACTAAGTTAAATGGAACTCTAACAATCCATATTTTTCTGCTTATACAATCATAACAAAATATTTCAGAAATTCAGCAATGCCAAAACTTAAAAGCCTCCATTTAACTAACAGAGCAATAAGAACTCACAACTACATTTTGAACTTATGCTCAAGGCATACGTACAGAATTCTACTTTTAATTGTAATGTTCTGAGAAAAACAAAAATGTATCACTATTGTGTATCCTGGCCCTACTAAACAATTTATCATCTCGGTAGAATCAGAGATCAATCCATCTAGTTGAATGTACATTGAGAAGGAAAAATCATTTTCCAAGAAGTCATTGTCTTACCAACTGAATAACTGCAGTTTTCTGGAATAAGGTAAGTCTGTGACCCATATACACATTGCTTCCAATTATAAACATATTTAAAGGAAAACTCAGACATACTATAAAAGACATTATAATTCTAATTACTGAGAGAAGCTGGAAAAGAGCCTATTTTATCTCTGTCTGCAAGTATTTAGATAAGAGCTTTATTTCCTGCACTATTAAATGTTCTTTGTAACCTTTTATTAATTATACTCAACTTTTAAAACTCTTCAGATGTCTATGCAAAAAGCACATAATAAATTCCCCAGTACTGTCAAACCAAAACGTGCTAAATGGTTGTCTAGTTTTGTCAGATAATCCAGTGGTAAGCAAGAAGCAGTAGAGCTCTTCCCTTTCAAGTCTAAAGAGCAAAATTATAACTGCAGATTTCAAGACTGACTTGAAGAACTGATTGCAACAGGTTCCTCTATTTCCATATTTCAGAGAGTCCTTAAAATACAGGGACTACATTTTTTTAAGTTTATAAAGTTATTGGTAGGAAATTAAAGCTTTTAGGCACAGATAGACTTTTTTTTCCTGTTCGCTTGCTTTTTAAGGGGAGAAAATGAATTTGTTGCTCCTACTTTACACCAAACAGGACCTGCATGAGAAAGTCATTAATACAGAAAGAGACATTACTGGAATATAATTGCCCTAACTGAAGTGGTAATACAGCTCATTTCTTTTCCCATTTATTCCAAGTAACAGTGCACTTAATCAAGAATAAGACAAACCTCAGATACTCTAGACTGGTAGCTTCTAGTCATGTTTTCAAATACTGACTGATTACAGAAATACCTGTTATTGAAGACAGGCATACTCTAAATTACAGATACATACTGACTCTCAGAAAAGATTGCCTAGTACTTAAAACATGTACAAGTCATGTTTTATATGCTACCTAGCAGAAATCACCGAATTATAACCAGAATGTGATCCTAACAGAAAAAGTTAAAAGTATTTTGTGTTGAAAGCTTAACCATTGGAATACTGTTAATTTGTACTCGTGCGCTACAAGTCAACAAGAATACATGGAAAAGACAACCACTGCATTCTTCCCCTTCTCTTTAAAGAAAGAACACCACTGCTCACAGACAGACACGTAATGACAGTCCCAAAAGTTATTTATTCCTAAAACTAATGAGCTGCACATAGGTGCTTTTTTTGTGTGTTGGACTGAATACTAAGCAGATTACTGCCTTTCTAAGACTTGAATCTAAAGTTCTTAATTTTATTTGAAACCCAGCTTTAGATCATCATGCTTCCAAGGGAGGCTGGCAGAAGAAAAGCATAAATATAAATTTCCTATTTGTTTAAAATTTTATAAACCCACACAATTGCTTCCCAGACTCTAGAGGTCAAATGTTTCTAAACACACCAAAACTAGCAGCTGTAAATTCGGGGTATTTCCAGTCTTAATGACTTGATTTTTTTTAAAACCCCATTGATAAGTTTATCATAATCAAGTATAGAGTATTAGAATTTATAAATGGAATTTTTACCCTCCAAATTCATATACAGGCATATAGTCCTGGGCTAAAGGCAGGAAGCTAAAACAATCCATTAACTCTAACCATGTTATTTTAAAAAGAGAAGTTACCGCTATCCCATTATATTACTGTTGGATTTTTACCACCAGTACATTTAGACAAAACTTAATTAATTAGTTTGATGAAATTTCAATTTCATGTAGAAATAGAAATTATTTTGTTTTTAAATACAATGTCCACTATTAAATGAACCCACACACTGTTGGAGAACCCCACATTTCTCTATAAAGCATTAATTATGTTGGCTGAACAGCGAGGGTGAGTGTGCATTTATGTAAAATTTATATAAGAAAATTAGTTCTATTTTCAGTGTGTGAGACACACGTAATAGCCATGGTACCTAATGCAAAACATCAAAAGAAAAAATGTTTTTCTTCCAGTGTCTGATGTCAAGCAGGTCATATCCCTTTACAGTACTAAACATCTGTTGGGCGTGAATTAATTTCAGTGGCATAGATTTTCTTAATGAGCAGTGTGCCAAAATTGTGATACAATGCGGAATAGTTGTCTGCTTTCAATCTGCTTAAATCCAGTCCCTTGAAAACTCTCCATCTCCTTCCTCTGTAGCAGGTTCTCTTCTTACAAGTAATCACATTACTTGCGAGAAGTAATTACAAGATGATTGCAATCACAAGATGCATTATTACAAGATAATTTGTTAACTATTGATAATTTCTCACTTTTTATCCAGGGCAAAAAAATACAGGTAAAGTACAGAATGCAAATCCACATTTCTCAGTTACATTGAAAATTTTTCTCAAAACTGCAAAATTCGTAACTATCAAAAATATAATGAATAAATTTAAAAAAACCAAACCCAAAACAACTGAAAATTCATCATGGGAACAGGAATGGCTGTATAATTTCTAAGATTAATTTTAGAGGGGTGAGGAAAAGAGGAGGAACAGCCATATTGTCAGTTGACTGAGCTGAATTTCAAATGAGATTTTAAAATGCTGGGGTTGTTTATTTTAAATTCTGACTGGTTTGAATACTGACTTAAGAGCAAGACACCTGAAAAATCAGAACTATATCAGGCAATAAGTTCATGACAGGTAAGTGTGTCTCTGATTTCAAACTTGCTCCCATTTTCATGGGTTTTCTCATTAGACTTGGAATACTGAATAAAAAGAGTACGTTGTAAAATTGTGGCTTTAGGTAATTTTATCTGCAGATAAAATATTCCCACTATTGAAAAGCAATGTGCTAGCTGGGAACAAGCGCTCAGTTCACTGTGTGTCTAGTCAACTGGAGCTGATCACATTCAACGTATACACTAATGGAAAAAGGAATGAAGAACAACAGTCTGAGGATCCATTTCTAGCCCGGACCATGTTCCGCTTATTCCTTAAAAATGGACACTGTGGAAAAGAGTCAGAACATATTAACAAAAATAACTAATGGAATGGAACCCCCAGGATTCTTCAACCTGTAAGAAGAAAGACACTGAAAACAGGGTGTGTTCCATGCATGTAAGATAAAATGGCCCAGAGATAGTGACTAAGAAATGGAAAATTTAGATGAATTTCAAAGGCATTTGATGATCTTCTATGATAAAATAGCTGGATCTGTGGATTATTATAGAGCAGTGAATGCCATTTACTTCAGTTTTGGCCAGGCTTGCACAATACTCTTGTATCTAACCTGAGATGCTACAGTCTGGATGGGTTGATTACTAGATAGATATAAAACTAATTGAATGATTGAGCTTGGAGGGTATTAATTAATGAGAAGTGAATATGTGGAAGGACAAGGCTGAAAGCCCTAGCGCAACCCAATCTGAACAGGTCTGGTCTATATGAACTCTGTAGATCCCTTCCACGTTAAATTATTTCATTGTTCTATCCTACCTTAAACCTTGTATGCTAAAATGCAAATCAACTGCAACTGTACACACATGCATAACAAGAAACTTGTTATGCACATACTAACAAAAAAGAAATACAGTAAGATAGATATACACTAAACACTACCAACTTTGCTTTTCAAGAAAATCTCTTACTGTAAAAAAGGCTTCCTGAAAACAAGTTAAACACCACATCTTTGAATGTGGTTGAACAGTCTGCCTGCAAGAAAGATACACAACCTAGAGTATTATCTTAATTAGTAATAATGGGAGTGCCTAAAGAAAAGCCAATCACTGCCTTAAGTCACTGTCATACAAAATTCCATTCATCATCTGAGTTCCAATCTAACTTGCCTTTTGTCTCCCAACCCTGGTGCTCAAAAGTCCCTTCAGACCTTATATTTCCTTAAATGTTTTCATTAAGTCTGAACAATGATTCTGTGCATTCTATATATTGGATTGTTTTCTCTTTAAAAAGGCTAAATCACTACTAGCAATTCAGAATTTTTAATCAGCTGGACATTTTTTGAAAGAAGCATTTTTTGCAACTTTCAGTAGTTCGTAGTCAGATCTGTAAAAATTCAGATGCATTTCTAGGAGTTCTTTCAATATTTCATCTGCAGTGTCTTTAAAATGGTACCAATTCATAAAAAAACATGAAGACTTTACCACTCCTCTTCATACACTTAGGGAACTCTTGAATTCTACAGCTTCTGTTAAAATTCATTTTTCAGCACTGAAGTACACTTTTTTACAGATACTCAACAAAATTTTTGACAAGAATGTATCTCAATTTTTTCATTTTTCTAGCAGAAAAAAATTACAATCAGTAAAACTAATTTCTCTTAGCATCAGTTATCACAAAGGAACACCTGGAATTTCTTATCCCCTTTCCTATTCAGAAAATACCTGTGTACACTGCTTTGACATACTTCTGTTTATTCTGTGGTTGCTCATTCATTCATGAGTCCCTGAGAAGCATTGAGTGTGCGCAGTAGTTTCTGAATACCCTTGAAAATAACTGAACAAAGACTTAATACAAACAGTTCAGAGGTGTAAATTAATGTACAAATACCAAAACAATATTTATTAAAAATATTCTATTCCTTTCAACATTTAAAAAAAAAATCACTTCCATGCTATCTTGGGGCAGGTTTGAAAGACAGGTTTCATACATTCTCATTTGGAAATATGAACTTTCTTGGTTTCTCCATTTCATTTTGTAATTACCCATGGGGAATGTACTTTCTTCTGTTTCTTCCTACTCTTCTGTTAATCCTGCTTAAGCGTCTAATAGAAATATAGGCGAAAATCCTCAAATGCTAACTTTGAGAGTCTAAATCTGCAGAGCAAATAGACACTGTGGGGAAGAAAACACTTTTTTATGAAATGTCTCGCTAAGGCTGTGTTGAATGCAAACGCAAGAGCAAACTGCAGCGGGAGAAACAGAGTGCACGATCTGTGTATCGCTGACCAGGGTAATAGCCTAGTTCATTTACAATACTCTTTGGAGGATTGATAACTTAAGCTCAGTTTTTTTCTTAACTATCAGACCAAACATATCCAAAGGTGTCTGAGGAACTGGCTAGTGTCACTGCTGGATTCTCCTCATCATATGTGAAAAGATATGTTGTCTGGGAGAGTCTTTCAAATCTGGAAAACAGTAAATGTTGTGCACATCTACAAAAAGAATGAGGAGGATCTAGGAAACTACTTGATAGTCAGCTTCACTGTAATCCCTGGGAAGGTAACATTTCCACAGAAGCCAATTGCAGGCATATGAAGGACAAAACCATTTTTGGGATCAAACAACACATAATTACCAAAAGGCAAATCAAGCTCTACCACAATCTCATCGTCACCTATGATGAGATGATTGATTCTGTGGATAGAGTACTAGATAAGGCTTGCTTTGACCTTAGCAAAGTTTACATGGTCTTCCACAGCAGACTTTTATCCAAGCACTTAAGTGTGAAGTGAATGGCTGGAATACAAGGTGGGTATGAAGGACAAAAGTAAACGCAGAGTCCTGCTCCTGGATGTGGCACTTAGTGCCACAGTGCAGTAGACAAGGTGGTGATCAGTCAAAGGTTAGACTCCATAATCTCATTTTCCAACCTAAATGATTTTGTGATTCTGTGAGATGATAAAATCCTAAATCAAATACTGGCTGGAGGCCAGTGCTACAGAGCAGTTTTGCAGAAAAGAACGCAGGGGTCCCTGTGGATGACAAATTGAACATGTGATAGGAGGATGCCCCTGTAGTGTGGAAAGCTGAGCACTACTGGGTAGCATTAGCAGAAGCACAGCCAGCAAATCCGAGGTCAGATTATCAGATCCTTGCAGGTCAACATCTACAGTACTGTCTCCAGTTAAGCACTCAGTAGTAGAAGAAAAAGATTCACAAATCTGAAGGGGCAGGGGATCATCAAGAGGGTTAAAAGGCACATAATTTATGAGGAGAGGGTAAGAGAGAGCTAGGTTTGTTCAGACAGAAAAAAAGAAGGATAAGGATAATAGTGGGGTATTAAATTACTGTTTCCAGTTACTTAAAGCAGGGTTATGAAGAAGATTGTCAGACTGCTCTTGCAAATGTTTAATGAAATGGTGAGAGACAATGGCTAAAAGTTTTATCAAGCAAAATTCTGAATGGACATAAAGACAAAAATACGCCAGAGCAAGGGTAGTTAAGTACAGAACAATTACCTAGAGGGTCATTCCTCCGAGATAAGGAAAGATTTGACTGAACATTGTGCTAAAAATCTACCTTGAGCATTAGTCTTCTTCTGAGCAAAAGAATGGTTTCCAGAGGTGTCTTCCAACCTAAATTATGTTTTGATTCTTGCAATGAAATTATAAGCAGGTGTGAAATATGAAAAGCAACGTGTAGACTCCTGACTTCATTCAGTGAGATGAAAACAGCAGCATACAATCAATGTATGGTATTTCTCTCTGCTAACTAAAGGAGAACCATGAGGAAAATAATAAATGTGCATATATTAGAAGGGTGGGGTGGCTTCATACAGGCACACAGAACTACAGAATACTGAAAAGGAACTGCACAAAAAGTAACACATTATGGGTTTTACATTTCCAGTATAGTAAATCCAGACATAGCTCTATAACTTACTAAACAGAAGGCAAACACCATCTTGAACCAGAAATATTCCAATTATTCATTACAGGAGACCCCACCTTTGCAAGGGAGATATCAATGAAGAACAAATAGTTATCTCAGGATATAGTCAACAAAAAGCTTTCTGAAATTATGTAGTAAATTGTTTTTAAGTTTGTACAGTCCAAACCAGTTAAGCAGCACTTCTGCACAACGCCAACTCAAAATATAAATTCTTGGAACCCATTCAAATCTTCTGATTCTGTCCATTCCACTGACAATGTTCTACAAATAATTTATTGATAATAATCCCACATATAAATTACAATATTCATCTCCCTGTGTCTGCAAAGCATCCAAGGAAAAAACACACTGTATTTCTTTTCTTCATCTTTCACGTTTCCAAATGGTAACGAAACAATGCCCTTTATTTCTCTCCATCCTTGGGAAGGAATAAAGGATGATGCCTAGATTAGCACAACCAACCAACTTCTGGAGTTTTGATAGGATGAGGAGAGAGGAATAAAGGTAGTTTGGCTGCTCTAAAGCATTCCTCACTTCTACCCAGACCCACATGCAATGTTGAATTTGTGACATTCAGGAAAGGAAGGAGAAAGGTTTCTCCAGGTCTCCCATTAGCCAGATTCTTGGAAGAAGTCTTGCTCTATAACCCTTTCCCTAACTCTTGCTCTTATTTGCAAAGGTACTTCAATGGGTTCAAATAGCCATTCCATTGAAATTAGTGCCTTGTCACTTATTAACTTCTACTATCTTAAAGTTGTTGTCACCCTGACTGGATTCCTGGTTTTGAAGATAAGAAATACATATTTTTAACTTAGGGCAAAGTTTTCCCTTTTTTTTTCTTTTCAGTGGGCCCAGAAGTTTAATACTTTAAACTTACCAGTCTGTCACACTTAGTGACTGGCCCTCAATACAAACTGAGGTATCAAGTTCCAGAAATGAAGAATGAAAATATTCAAGAGATGGCTGCTGAATACTAGTATTTCAGAAAAAAGGAAAGATTAATTGTTCAGGTGTAGGATCCCTCATGATGTATCCATAACCATTCTTACTAAAAGGTATGAAAATATTCAGAGGTGGATTGAATTTTAGGGACTTGAGTGAAGACAGTTAATATGAGTAGGCACAGACAAAGTTTTATAGTCTACTGGCTTTAGTGAAGCACAGTGTAGCATGTGAACTCACAAGAAAATGCCACAGATTCAATAAAAGTTAAAGTTCAACACCAAACAATCTCAAAAACCTACTTCAAAATTTGTTTCCAGCATCATTTACATAAGATAACTCTCCTTGTACATAAGGTGTGAATAATAGCATTTATTGAACACTCATCCTATTCTTAAATCAACATTAACCAAATAGTAAAAACCTATGTATTTCATTTACCTACATAATTTTTTCTAGATGATGCAAACACCTGATCAGAGCTACAGTACTTTATGGGTGGATTTTTTAAAAATCCAGTTGCAAACCAGGGAAAAACCTACCTCGGTGGTGCTATTGGAAGGTTCCAGTCCAATCACGTTGGTTTGTACCAGCTGCTGAAGAAGTTGCACTTGAGCCACATTGAGGAAGAAATCCAGGTTTGTTGTCACATTCACCTCCAAAGAATGACCACAGACCAAAATTTCCTGTGGAGAAATTAAGGGAAAATTCTAGATAACAGCTACTAGGAAAATAATTTTCAGTTTCTATATAATTGTATTGTGGTTCTCTGCTGTAGTCAATACTTCAACATTACATATTGTAATAATTCAGTCTTTTTAAGAGAAATTGGTGTGTCAGGCTTCTAAAGGATGTGACTTATTCTTTGCTTTGCTTTCAACAGCATAACTATTAAGACACATTTTGCAAGAAAAGCATCTCATGCACAAGATCCTGTTTCCATCTCTTGGTAGGGTTGTCAGATTTTGGGTTTTATTTCCTTGGCAATTATTCCAATTCTCCTTTCCTTCTGAGAAAAGGATGCAGCTTTTACTTTTTTTAAACACAAACTCTACTTGATTTATAATGAAATCATGTGTTGGAACTCACTGATAACCAATCTAATTGATTTCTCTTTGCCTGTAAGCCACGGTTAATACCTTGGCAAAGCTAGCTGGATAGCCACTGTTTTATTGGTGTTATCGAGCTCAAATAAAGCTCTTCAACACTGTTGGCAAGCAATAAGGAGATCAAAACCAGAACCAATGCAGAAGGATTACTTACTAAGTAGAAGTACTGCTGTGTCTCATGAGCAGCTTGCATAATGTTCAAGCTCTTCATAATCTAAACTAGAACTCTCCCTTCATCAGGGAACGTTATCCAGGGAATAGATAACAAGAAGAATGCATGTACAGGAACCACTGAAATTCTTGAACATAAGCATTAGTAAAGCTCAGATTTGTTTTAAAAATGGAATAACTTCCATGCATCTGAGCCATCCCTAAGCTTTCTGTTTCTTTTTTACATTAAATAATTTTCCATTTGCCCTTGTGATGATGCTTTACACAAAATATGAAGCTGTCATTTTCTCCTTTCTATACCCACTAGCTATTATTTTCCAACAATGTACTCCCACTGAATGTTGCAATACCTTTACACTTCTGTACCAGTTTTGCCCTTTCGAGGAGGTAGCTGTTAAGAGAAATGATCTTATGAGCTGACAAAAATTTTCTGATGTTTCCCTTATATAAAACACTCTTGAGCTACAAACTAATGCCAAAAAGGTAGCCAACACCTTTTGTGTGTAACTTGCTTCATAGACTAATAAATAACAAGCTGACCCACAAAAATGCAAAAGTGGTTGTTAAATCTGGAGTACCTTGAAGTACCCACAGCAGTGATTGGGAGGCGGATGCTTTGTAGCAATCTCTGGGCTTGGAAATATGGCTAAAAGAACTCTGCTCAACTTTCTTCTTATAGATAGTCTATAGATTGCATTTCTGGCTTCTGTATGAGAAGCTTGTGATGCTTGTTTTGTAATGGTGTACTGTAGCAGCTCTTCTCAACACCTTTCTATCACCAACTTTTAAAAAATATTGATGGAAATCTTTAAAGGTTCCCGTTTTTTGAATTGCAAATAGGCTTATCCACCTCTAGAAAGACTGCCTTTAATATTGGATGCTATATACAAATTCTTTCTCCAGCAGAGAAAGAACATTTCAGCTAGTGATCTTTTTCTAGTTGGCAACTTCTGCATTTGAAAACACACCTGGACACTTCCAATGGTGGAATGGTAGAATATTAAGATTATCTACATATTAAAAGTTATGCTATTTCTGTTGACATTTTGTACTGACCTCTGGGTGTAAATTCTCTGCAGCATCGATTTTTGTAAAAATAATTGCAGGAGCTGCAGTTATTCGGACTGTGAAATCTGTTAAAATTGGAGTTAGAATAGCTCTCCTTTCCTGATGCCGCCTTATGCTAGAAAAAAAAGGAAAAAAAGGAAAGATGGAACTACATTATAAATTGTCAAGGGGTAAAAACTTTATATATTATTCTTTACATCCAGCATGTAGCACAAAACTTCTTCAATGCAAGTTCAGCATTTAATTGCTACCTAAATAATCATTAAATATCATTATCATAAGTCATGTTAATTCCAATCCTGAAGGTAGACTTCTACCTTCATTTCACAGGAAAAGTAAGTCTAAATATTTAATTCTACAACCTATCTCCAGGTAGACAAGTTTGACACTTGACATTGCTTCTTCTCCTGTTTAACACAGTATATTCAATAACTTTAAAAAAGATGTGAACTTCATTATCAGTATTCTTCAAACTTTATAAATAGCTGCCCTGAAGCCTGCATAATATTTGAACTCATGCATTAAAACTCTTCATTGAAAAATTCTGCACAAAACATAACCAACACAAAAATGAAATACATGAAAAATTAAGCTAGCAAATGCTATGCAACTCTAGGACTCACACATTAAATTTATAATGATTGCCTAAGATGATAAAAATGACTTGAAGAGACGTCAGTCTTCCTCCAATGCTTCTGTCTTGTTCTGGTTGCTCTTAGCTGGTAACTATTCATCTAAATATCAAAATTTAATCACCAAGAGTATTTGTGCCATTAAACTTGATAATTGCATTTGTTTTCCAGCTGGGTGTTTAGTTTTGGGTTTTTTTGTGTTTTTTTTTTCCGTTTTTTTACCCCTTTAACAAAATAGTAAGCCTAGAGGCACAATTTTGTCATAGATGGATCACTAATAGATTATGACAACACATTCCAAATAGCCAGAATCTTCTGGGTCAGGTCAAATAAACTATTGGCACAAAATGCCATCTGAGAGCCTCTGATGAAGGAAAAAAAATGTAATGAGATCAAGATGGTGTTCAGCCTCTAAAAGAGGACACAGTTCAAATTCCTGGGAGATCCCTTCCATCAAGATAGGTAAAAAGAATTATCAAAAACTAGTATAATTTGCAGAAACATTAAATAACTGCATTTCACCAAGGAGAACTCTAAAAAGCATCAGAAGTTTATTGCTTTGAGGTAAGTTTTCCTATGCTTATAAAATAGAAAATTAGCAACTATGAAATGATGCAATTTAAGAGATCAAACTACACTGCCCTAGAGAAGAAGAAGATAAATCTATGCAGAATTCTTCATCAGCATATCAGTTACACTTCCCTGTATTACCTTGAATCTTGCCATCTCCAGTGATGGAGACGTGGCAGTTCA
Source organism: Lepidothrix coronata (assembly GCF_001604755.1). Classification (NCBI taxonomy): domain Eukaryota; kingdom Metazoa; phylum Chordata; class Aves; order Passeriformes; family Pipridae; genus Lepidothrix; species Lepidothrix coronata. Next base: position 1,588,374 of record NW_016690195.1, on the reverse strand, counting down.
GACATCAGCGTAAATCACACAAGTGAGCCACACACATGAATTATGGAATTAGAGGATTAGTCCTTACCATCAGCTAGACTTATGCATGTTAATGTTATTAAACAATATTGTTATATGCCTGTCTGTGGAAAAATATCTTGAATGCATGTGGAATAGGTATTTAAATCTCTTGATTAAGAAGGGGTATTGAGATACATAGTCTACTAATGGTTCTGAAATGGATTCTGTTGAAAAGCAAACAACCTCAAATGCTGATGGTTTGTAAGCCAAGAATTAGGCTGAAAGTAAATTAAATGGATATCATAACCTGACTGGAATTCAGTCAACTGCAAAAGATACAAAATCTCTAGATGATAATTTACTGCTCAGGCTATTTCGATTTTGATGCTTCAAATTGTACTAACAATTTTTTTAAGTGTCCTCAGAACATGCAGAAAGCATGGTGACCTATAAGGGAATATAAACTGTATGGTATGGGTAGGCCTTAAAGCTTTTGAATTCATTTAGGACAACAGTATACAGAAGTCAACAGCAGATGCCATAGAGATAGTATTTGCAGAGCACAAGTCTAATAAACTTTTACTTCAAATGACCCTCACAAACACCTCCAAGCAGGCTGCATGCTACTGTAAGTAGTGTGCAGTTTGCTTAAGAGTAAGTCAGTAAGTGAGTGAGAGAAAACTACCATCTTACCTTAAAAGCTTGGTTAACTGTAGCTGTGTTGACCTCTAATGATGGCTTTTAAAGCAAGGTTAGTCTAATTAGAACCCCAAACTAGAAAGTAGACCTGTTAGTGGTTAGTCCACATCTTCGACTTGAGAAAATGGTCTTCGATTTTGGAGTTCTACAAATGTTTCTCTCCCTGCCATCACCTTCATTTCAGATTTAAACCAGATGGCTTTCTACCCAATTCCTATTTCCCCCTCTGAAAAGGATGAGAAAGAAGTTCCTTATTTTGAGGAAGATGAAAAAGCTAAGTAGTAGAAGAATTCTGTGAAAGAACACACAGCTATACACTAGAAACCTTCCACTTGAAGTGGCATAAAAATGCTATTATGATTTTAATGATGAAACAGAGCTGTAAAAGCAACTTATTTGTTGTACTCCAAAACCTCAACTGGCTCTCTTCAATCATTGTTCAAATTATTTTTAAGCTCATGCATATTACCATTTCTTAAATTTCTTATGTCATTTTAGTAGATACCTAGTACACTGCATCTTAAAGGACTTTTTTTAGGCAATATATATTGATTACAGATTTATTTTATTTTTTAAATCAACCTTGTGTGCTATCCCTGTCTTGTGCTACTTACTACTTCCTGCATTTCTTGTTGGTGAATTTGAATCTCAACCAAGTCAAGTATTAGCAAAATAATTGCAAGTATAAACAGAAGGCAAACAGAGCACAGTAAATAATGAAGGGAAAGGATATGAGAAAGAGCAGAAAAGGAACAAAGAAACAAATTCCACTTTGAATTATTAAGTCTTCCACACTGCACCTTAGTGCAACGTTAACTTAACACAGGTGTACGCCACATGAGCTTATGAAAAAACTTGATTGTGAAGAGCGTAATGATGGCTCTATGTCTGCAGCACATTCATTCCATGGTTCATTTATGCATCTGTTATATATTTGTCTTGGAAAAAAAAGGAAAAGCTAGTATTTTTAGAGATGTTAAAGCAGTTGATCATGTACACTTAAAAGTAAGCGCATTGGAAAGACCATATGCTAACGCAAAGCAACAAGGCAGTTAAGCAACTGTGATAAAGCCTGGAGGTGCCTTAGTGCTGAATTTGAGCTTTATCGGCACAATAACATCAACTCCGGTTAAGGACCACGGATCCACATTGTAAAGGCACAGGATGAAAATGGTCTCTGTCCTCCAAGGCTTACAATTTAAGTATAAGAAAAAACATACCCACAGACAGGGAAGTAAAGTAAACCACTACAGCACCATAGGTAATGATACCCAGTGGCAACCTGTCTTATGAGTTTTTATATTACAGTATAATAGAAATGAATTTTTTTTGAAGAAAACACAACAATAACTGTGAATGTTCACAAGAAATGCTTTTATAATACACAGGTTACCCTAGCAGTGAGCAAGGAAGCACTTCTTTGAAGAGCTGAATGCGGCAGTCTTGGTAACTGCTACGATGAGGTCTGATGAGCAGTGAGTGTAGATGTGTCAAAGTAAATGAAAGAAGACACATAAGGGGAAATGGATAGACCTAGTGGCCTGGAAGTACCTTGAAAGCGAAGGCATATCTAATGATTAATATGACAAAAAATTCTATGGGAAGAAGAGAGAAAAAAATGTGAAGAATGGAATTTTGCAATGGATGCAACGACATTTGATCACATCAAATCAAATCATCAGTATTTGATTACATCCACTCAGAAGCATATTGAATTTATACAAGGAGGAAGGACTGCCAATGAGATGATGTTGCACTTCTTAAAGAGGTGCCAGGATGTGAGACTGGATAAGATGAGAAAATGCAGAAGTAGGATTATAAATTTGTTCTCTTATGTGGAAAACACTAATCAAAACAAACAAACAAACATTGCCACTAACAGCTAAACATAATCTAGATGTAAAACTTGGAAATGTTTGCCTTATTGCTAATTATATCTTTTTTTAAATAATACCTTATTGAATCTAGAGTTTGAGACCTTATATACTTAAAAATTCATAGGTCAGGGAGAAACTTGCGTACATTTAAAACATGAATGACAATTGAGCACATTTGCACCATGTAAATTTACTACCTACAGAAAGATGACTTCTCATGGAAAATTTTGTGACGTGGAAAAGAAAAAAAAAGCATTAGCATGAAATAGGCCACATAATCAAAGTGGTAGTGTGAGGCATGCAAAACCTCAAAAGATGTTACTGATGTTAGCATGTTAACTTAGGACTTACAAAATATTTTTCTCTTGCAGGTTTCCCATGTAGTTGTACAAATCAGTTAATCTCTGATTTACCAATGTATTAGGATATCTGACTACTAATGACTCATTAACATCCTTTCAGCTCTCTGAGGTGTTGCAAAGACATGTTGCAAGACAGTAAAATAGCATAGCAACATTTTGAGGACCATTTAATGACCAAAATTAGATAACAAACAAATTTACACCATCTGGCTGTACAGAATTACTATTTTTATAATATAATGCTCAGCAAAGCTAATTTTCATTATATTAAGAATGCTGTGCAGTATTTCTTTGCTGTGGATTAATATAAAAAATAACATACCCCATCTTATTGAGTAAGGCTTTGTACAGTATGAATACAAGCCCAAGTTCAGGTACAACAGAAGCAACTAAAACACAGGACTGAATAAAAATGCACTACATTTTATTCCAAAAGATTCAAGGGAAATGCCCTTACTTCCATAGACATGGATCTATAGATGAATTTTTTCTGGTTTTTCTTATTAGAACTTGGCAGGCTGCCAAGAACTTTCCAAAAAAGCATGAAAATGAAAACTATTCAAAGCAAAATCTGCAGGAAACCTTTCTGAGGATCTGCAGTGGTATTTTGTTCAATTTTGTACAACTGATCATTGGTTCCCCGATGTACTCAATAAGAGTCACAGAGAGCTGTTCCAGATGGTGGTATGCCAAGGACAAAACTGTAACACAGTATATTGCCACACTCAATTCATTACCACACAGAGAAGTAATGCTTTTAAGCTCAATTATTATTTTTTTTTAAACAGAGTTTATTCAGGCTGCAGGAAGCAGAAGTTGCTGCTGGGAGCTGTAGAAGGATTGCACAGGGATGGGGGCGAGGCCTCAAGAGAGGATATATTTCTTGATTTCCTTCAGGGCTGTTGTTTTTTCCATTGAGTGGAGGGAGAGGGAGGAGGAGATCTGCAAGCTGAAAAAGCAGTTTTCAATCAAGAAAACTTCTTTTGGTTAAGTACTCCCAGTTCCCCACATGCTGTTTGGTAAAGGGAATAAATGTGGACAGGTTTCATTTGTACATAACCTTATTAGAACTGTCTGACTGTTTCCAGTATTCTTTTTATATATTACACCATTAGGGAGCTTTTTATAACATCTACAGTGAAGTATAAACATTTCATAATGGAAAGAGTTATGATCCCTGATCCTCAGTACAGCACAGCATTTGACAGTTTTTTCTGTGAGACGGCATCCACACTACCAGAGTTTTCCAGTTCCCCCATTCTTCTTGGGGTGACCTGCAGAGACACAGGAGGCATCACACCAGCATTTCACTATCGCCCTTGTTGAAGAATTTTGCACTAAACACCTTCAAGTATTCAACAACTTAGTCTCAAAGTATGACAGCTTGCTTTCCAAACTACAACATAAAGCTTGAAAAAAAAAAAACAACAACTAACAACCCCATGGGATATTAAGTACTAGAAGTACTGAACTCCAGAAAAAGTGGTGGGAAAATGTGAAGGATTTACTTTCTGTGTAAAGACTATTAAAGCATTTAAATGATAAATAATGTCAAAAGCCTTCAGATATTTGTGTGATATCCATAGATCTTTTATTTAGAATGATTTGGTTGTCATGAAAATTTTTAAAGTGAGACTAGATTTCAACCCAGCAGACTAAATTACAATATAATTTATTTCAGAATTTTTGCGACAATTTTGAAAAAATACAGCAATGCTTTTGGAAATGGGAATGGAAAATGAATGGGTGGTATCTATTCTGAAGTTTTCTGTAAAGTAACTATGAAATATTTGGATAAAGGTTGGATTCTATATTGCCCCACATAGCACCTAAGAACTAAAAAAACGAGAGAAAAGGATTCAAAAAAGAACCTTTACACCAAGTGATCCTAATATATCTTAACACTGAGTAAAAACAAACAGAAATATATTAAAACCAAACAAAGAAATTAACCCTAAAATAACTCAGCAAAAATAATTCATTTATTATTCAGTTCCAGGTTAAACATATCTAAGCAACTTAAGGAAATAAAAAAGAAAATGGTATCACAATTAAGTTAAAGAACAAAGCTTCTGTGGTAGTTGCAGGAAATCTTAAGGTAAACTTAAGCCCTTACTGAAAACAGTAAGCACCATGTAAAACATCATGCAGCCAGCCTCTCGGTGCATGCTAGAAATACTGCAGTGAATGGCAGAGTTCAGTGCAGGTTCTTCCAGTTCTCAGCACAACACTTCCACAGATCATAAAATAAACCCAGATACAGAAAAACTGACTGCCAAATAAAAAACAAAATGGGAACATCCTGAAAAAACTGTACTAAATCTGCAAAATTTAAAGCTAAAAGGACAAGAAAGCATTCATACTTTTTCTTGAAAACAAATTCAAGCTGGAATTAAAATACTGTAATTGCATACCAGAAAGGAAAAGCTAATGTACAACTGATATAAATTAAAACCCAAGCAGAAGATGCACTCAAAAGCAATTTTAAAACCAACATACTTATTTGTCAAACACATTCTAATAACATTTTATTTTGGAAGTCTGGCGAGGAAAAGAAGAATGTCCAAGCAGTTACAGAAAAAAAAAAAAAAAGAGAGAACTCAGATTGTCTGTAATAGCTGCTTACCTTATGTTATTAGCTTTTCAGCCACCAAATTTCCTATCTAAATCTATAACCATGAAGTTCATACCAAAGTGTGCTGGCAACAGGGTTTCAGTCACCAGTGGGAAGGAAAATGAAAGCCAGTTCTTCAGTGGCTGGTTTTGCTATGTTTAACTTAACTTGCAAATTGGCCACAAGACCTTTGGAGATTATTATAATCTTATTTTTCAAGATTTTCCAGTGGACATATGTAATTTTGTGACAAAGAACTTCATGAGGAACTTGTCCAATCTGAAGGTCCAACTAGGAGGTTATAGACATTTTTAAGGCTAAGAATTTAAAATAAAAAACATCTTTGGAATTATGAGTTTAAAAAATAATAAATAAACAGTTAAAAGACAGGAAAGAACCACATGATCTTATAAATGAAGAACAGAGACTATTACTGTGTTTAAATTTTTATCGATACTTCTGTCACTTCTTGTGGTTTTATCATTACTGGGGTTAGATCTGTTTTTCCTGCCTTCTATTTTTCAATGATAAACTGGAATTTATTATTGATCACATCTTTTTCCTGCATGCACTCCTCCAGAATGAGCTTATTTGCCCTCTTGGCCTTTCATCAATATATCACTTACAAAGCTCACTCTGCGTGCCATCCTCATGTAGCCTTTGCTACAGACTGCCTCACTTTCAGAAAAATCTGAGTCCTCTCATCTCCTCTTTTTCAGAAAATTAACCAAAAATAGTTATTTCATTATGATTCTGCCTGTTTTTCTATATCAGTTTTAGGAACCCATCCCTCAATTCAGATAGGAATCCTGTCTTAGGAACCATAAAATTATGCATGCATTTAATAAAAATTGGATTGCTTCTGCATGAGTTAGATATAAATATATATAAATATATAAAACTTAGATATAAATGAAAATAAATAACTAAATGTGTCGGCAAAGAGGCATCTCCAAGCAGAAACCTGTAAATCCATCAAATTACTTTTGAAAGCTTGCTCTTGGCCATCAGACCTTATTCCTGTTGGACTGCTAAACAGTCGGTAAAAATTCAGTTTTAAACTACTTGGATGAATACTTAAGTATAAAAATTACATTAAAACTAAAATAAAAATTTTAAATCTTCACAAATTACCAATTAACCCCCCTACTTTATATTTGAAAACTTTAAAATTTAAACAGCATGCAAGTGTACGCATGCCGTATCTTCCAGCCCTGTTTAACCAGAGGGTGGGGCTTTGCGTGCACATATCATACAATAGACAATAAAGGAGACTTAGTTGAAATATCTCATTCTCAAAATTCATCTGGTTTTAGTTACAGAAGTGCAAAAACCAGTTCAGAATCAATAGGAAATGTTCTACTTTATCCTCCACTAATTTAGAAATGTCTAAGCTGGTTTTACTCAAGCTTTGTTAAATTACAAACAAAAGAAGTTTAAAAATACAGAAAAAACAACAACAACAAAAAAAAAACCAACCCAAAACCTCCCATCACTTTTAGAGACTGAGAAGCTGAAGTCTCAGCCCTGGAGTTATTTTTATGGACCGACAGTAAGCCACTCAGGGAACAGCTTATAATGGAAGCAAAGGCATACAATGACTGGAGAGTAACTACAGTGTAACAATAACAGTAATATGCAATTCAAATGTGTAATCCAAAACTCCTTGGAAATGTGCTTGTAATGTAGAGCAAAACCAATACTGAATTATTTAATTCAGATATACTGTCAATGATTTGAGTCTGTGCACATAGTGTCTGTGCTATGTAACGTCAGAAAATAAGAAGTTTTTTTAAAGATCCCTACCTACTGGCCATGTTCCATTCAAGTGCTGGATTTTGAGAATTTCTCTCACTCTCTGTCAAAACCCCTCCTTTTCCATTTTCCTTCTCTGGTTTCAACTGATTCCAATAAGCAGTGCCAATGTTGATAGACTGAAGATCTATTTGATATTGTCTGTCTTCAACCTCCGATCCAGGGTCTCGAAGTATTCCTAGATTTAGTGCTCTCCTGTAATGCCAAAGAAAAAGGAAAAATAATCAGCATAGGTCAAAATCAGACTGATCAGATATTCATTAAGATACAAAATTAAGGTATCAATTTTGCCATTCTTGACTACATTGAAGCATTATTTTCATTCTAGATCTTCAGAAACAGCCAGTTGCCTCTTTCCTATGGAATTCAATGTGAAATATGCAAATAGAGCTATTTCTAAATTTAGCCAGATCCATCAAAGTTGATATAAGTCTTCACTGCACTTCCAAAAATCAGGTCCATATGAGTAGCCTTATGGGGAAGCAGGACTGATTCAGATCTACCGAATGGATAAAGGATGTCACATTCAAGTCCTTAAAAAAACCCAGCCATGTATCAGTATAACCCAGAAGATCATTATGAGACAATTTTCCCACTGTTCAAATTTATCAAAGAATGAAAATTAAAAAGAATATTCCAAGATGATGGAAAAACAATTAAATCCTTTTAATTAATCCTTTAATCCATGGAATTTCAGTATGGTGCTTTTTTAATTAAAATTCTTCTGAAAAGTGAGAAAAAAAGCATTGTTGAGTGAACCATATTCCTTGTGGATTCTTCTAAATTCTACCACATTAGATTTTACAGAATATTTCAATCTTGAGCTGAGTTTTGGAAACAGTGAGACTCAACTTCAACAAAACATTCAAGAGCTATTGGATGAGTGGAGGCTACTGAGACCATTCAGTTTTATCAGTAACTGGTATCAGAGGAGTCTCCCACTACATTTGTCATCTGCTAATAAGCACTATGAAATATTAAAAAAAAATTATCTTGCCCTTTTTACACAGGGAACAATACAGCTTTTTGAGCACTTGATACTATAATAAAAATTCACAATTAAATTTATCACCGCATTTCAAAACAAGCCAGTAAAGGGAGCAAGGAGATCCTAATTTTTTTTTTGCTTTCAATTATGACCACAAATTTTAGTCTATTTTTATTGATTTCATACACCTGCATTAAAGCTCAAGCTTCTTATTTGCATATGACATCCAATCTAGTGTTCTGTTCCAGGTTGTTGTCTTATGCCAGAATTATTTAGTACATAGCTGCTGTCTTCACAAAGAACTTAATAATTCGGCAATTTGTTTAATCATTGATGCTAATAATCTAAATATAAATAAGGATTAAAGCAGCACATCCCAAACTGTGATGTACACACTGTATGCAGTCTGAAAGTATAGGTATGCAACCTGTTTCAAAGTGCAATCCAAATGCTTGTCAAATCTAAACACAGTTGAAACTGCTGATACATTGCCATTGTCACCAACAGAGTATGTCAGCAATTAAGAAAATTAACTAATTAATTGTATGTACCCACAGAGGCATGTGGATGACAGGAAAGCCATTTTGATCAAGTCATTCCTCGTGAGGCACTGTGATGGCATTGTTCAGTAGCCCCTATAACTTCCTTAAATGCTTAGTAGAAATACACTGAAAATCTGTTATGTCAGTAGTGGCATTTCAAAATTAAATGCGGTTTCTTAAAACTCAAGAATGTGTTTGTCAGCTTTCCACATAGAGAGATTTAACCACAACAACTGTGCCTTTTATTATTCTTTCTAAGGCATTATTTCACCAGTATGAATGCAGCTTTTTTTAAAAAAACTTCACCAGAGTAGATTAATGTACGACCCAGTGTCTATTTACATACTTTGTCTAATACAAGTAAATACTGACCTGTACGTTTTTTGAAATATTACTGAAAACAACGCACCAAATTACGTATTTTAGGAAATTTGCTTATGTATATAAAACACAATATGATACTAATTTCACCTGCATAATGGATTCTTCTCTCCTGTATTTCACAGTGAAGAATATTTTTGATTTCTTCTTTTAGGAGCGGCTTGATAACTTGCATTAAGATCACCTAGAACTATATTCCTTAGAATAATTCAGCACAATCATGACTTTGTAAACCAAATTCCTTGAGCAAAATGTGTCTGTATGCACCAACCTGAAACTCCCCATTGTGACAATGGTTTTCTTTCCCCTCACAAGTTTACTTGTTTAAATATAAATCACAACAAAATCACCCTTTGACACACATTTTTAGGTGCAGCAAAATACAGAGGGGTATTATTTAAACACAAGGTACTGGTGCATTTATTGGTGGTATAAAATTGTCCACTGTATTTTTTTTTGTTCTCCTTTGGAATATTACAGCCTTATACTTTCATGTTGATATAACAATTCACATTTTCATTCCGTTCCTACTATTAACAATCTCCTACATAATACAAAACTCCTCTTCTGACCCTTTAGATCACATTTGAAATCCAAGCAAAAAAACTGTGTTTCTCTAGATGACCCATTTCAAGAAACACCTATTTTACACACAGACGTAAAATACAAGGATTAGTTATTAATGCCTTGCTTTTTTTGACTAAGCTTATTATTGCTTTCAGAAAGTACATCCTGCCAGTTTTATATAAAGATGAAAATATAGCCTTTTCCCAAATAAGCAATATACATACAGGCATTTATTTAAGCACTAATTTCTGGTTTCCCATATCAACAAATTTATACACAGGCATTTACATAAGCACTCATTCCTGCTTTTCCATATCAACCATTTTCCTAAGTATGCCTCCAATTTATTAGCTGTATACTTCCTAGAAGGATGAGAGCTAAACCAGAGCAAAACTGGCTTCATCTTAAGCGTACATGCCTTGTATAAACTCTGCAGCCTTTTTGATTCTGCAGCTTTTGAAATCCTTGTAGCAAATAAAATCAGGAAAACAGACTGAGCCAAATTAATGACTTCTGTACCTCTAGCATAAACAATGTTTTACCAGCTGAAATTTACTGTCAGGGTTATAATTTTAAGTGCTTCCCTCTTCTGAAAACAACTTCACTATCCCACCTGAACTTTTTGGCAGGTGGTGTAGAATGCAACATTTGGTCAATAATACAGTAAGATCATAAGCAACCAAAGACAATTGTAAGCATGTAACAGGAAACACAGCATTAAGCTTTTCTTTTTTAAAATTGATTTAGTCCGGGTCAGGCTTTTTGTATGTTTATTGAAGAAGCAGCTCATGTTGAACCAGTTACTACAAGCTGCTGAATAGGCATAATTCTGAGACCCATTGTAAAGAAGCTAAATCTATCCACTTACAGCTCATCTGAGACCTATAAAAAGCTAGACAAGCCAGGAAAATGGCATTTAAAGACTATGCATTATGTAACAATTAAGAAATATTCACCAACTTTACACAGAGCAGCTAATTTTCGTCAGCACTTATTGGATCTCTGTGTGCACTGATTTCTGCTTCTAGGTACAGAGAAGACAAACCTGTCTATCCAAATTTCAATTATTAAAGGTTTTGTCTGGTGGTAAAAGATCCCTCCTATTCTAATTCAAAAAGGAATCAGATAGTAAGCTTGGATCTATTTTATAGAGGTAAATGGTGTGGTCTGTATGCAAGAGGACCCCTTCCTCTTCTGCTTAGGCTAGTAGAGTCCCAGCCTAAATGCAGTCCCTCATCTATGGATGAGATGTAATTGGATAATGTAGAAATCACAGTAATATTTATCACTGACCTAATTCACATTAACTGCCTTTTTCCCAATTCAATTCAATAAAGTTTCCTCCTTGACAAGGCCATCAAATGTATTTTACCAAACAAGGAAAATTGAAGCAAGTGTTTATGGACGCAATGGACTCCATCTGGAATGAGATGCTACAGATGTTAAGAAGGGCACAGAACAAAAATTTAGTAAACCTAGACAAACTATAACAACTACACTGGCTTTTGAAAATGCTAAGCTTCTATAAGTAAAATCTCAGACAGGAATCAGCTTTTCAAAGAAAGACAACTCCTCTTTTTTTTTTTTAATTATAGCAAATAAATGCCTTTTTGTCACACACAAAGAAGTTAACACTTGAGCTACTGGGAGAGAAACAGAACTTCCCCTACATCACACAATATATATAGACATGATCTTAGAACCAGAATAAAAAAATCCTGTAGCTTGACTTTTCACGATGGAAATCTTGGATGTGCCTAAATTTGGAGATATTAAACCGACTTTTTTGTGAGGAAGATGGAAAGAAGAATGAGAAGTTAAGCAGAAAAAAAGGGGAGAAGAATTATGGGACCAGGGCACTGAATCTGAAATTAAAGAAAAGCAGCAGCTAAGAAAATTCTAATGTTGTAAGAAGAGAGGAGGAAACATCCTTAGGCAATAAGGGAAGGTCCTGACAAATTTCTAATATTTCGTACATGATCCTGGGTACACATTCTGCCATACTGAGTGACATACGTATCTTCCAAGACAAGGGTAACCTCAGGTTTCTAACCATGCCATCTATCCGTAGGGAGACTCATTCATGGTTTAACAAACCATGTTTTATGACTGCTAGAATGTTGGAAACCACTTATTTTAGTCTAGGTCACTAGAGCAGGCTTTTAAATGCCATCAGCAGTAAACTCCAAATCTCACAGTTTCTGCCTCTTTTCCACAGGAACTATGCCACATATGACTGGCTTTGTTGGCAGCTGCTCCTTCTCCCTTCTCCAGCTCAGCCTCAGAGTAACTCAACTACTCTCCCATTTTCACATTTGCTGGCTCACACTCTGGATTGGATACCAACAAAATTGTATTAAATGCAAATATAAACTGAGTACAGTAAACCTACTTTCTTTAATGCTTTACTGATTAGCAAGTGACACTATTGATTACAGGAATCTGTTTAACAACGAGAACTGCATGCTATCTGATTGCGTTGCCTTCTGCACAGCCGGACACATCAGCATTATCTACAGAAGACAAAACGTGGCAGATGTCCTGTAAGTCAGAGTGGTTAAGGTACCTGGGTTCATATTCATACTTGGAAGAGCCTTGAAAAAAGAAAACATCAGTGCTAGCTCCATGGGCAAAATAAAAATGACTGACCACTTCTAAACATTTACATAGTGGACAAATACATCATTCCAGGAAAGCAAAGGAAGAATTCATTAATCGCATTCTAACTGAATGTGTTTTGTAATCAATAACAGTCAGAAGTTCTAACTCTATAATGACTTGTAGTGTTTATACTTTTTGTGCATAGACATAAATCAACTTAGAGGTAGATTACTTGTGCAATTAGTATGTTGGAAAAAAAGACCAGTCACTGAAACATATGCAAAATTTTCTTTTGATTGCACTAGACTGCTTCAAACTATTGATATAGGGATGCAAAAGTACAAGTGCAATGGGTAACTTTCCTTTTTTTTTTAATTAATGTTATAAATGTCTGACTTTTATCTCTTGGGCACCTGTTCCTTTTTTGCACTGTATACCTACAGAGATAAGTATCACTGTCAAGACAGAAACTGGTATAAGTGTTCAAAAAGCTAAAGAAGAAGATAAGACATCAATTAGCTAGAAAGACTTTTAGGTAACACAAGGATAAGCATATTGGAACATGGTACTTTTAAGTCATTAAAAAAGTATGATTCAACTAGGGATTAGCGTGCCCTAAGACATGATTCAATACTTGAATGCCAAAGTGCCTGATGGAAAAAAAAATTTGGATGTATAGAACAAATCATCTACACTCATTATTATCTACAACAGATCATCAACTAAAAGAGCACTAAGGTTTTAGTTGAGTGTTGTTATATGTTGTTGAGTATGTCAGAATTTGGAATAAGGACATATTAGATACATGTTTAGAAAATTCAGCCTTGAAAAGGTGTTTGATCTACTGCTATTTGAAGACACTCCGAGCTTCTAGATATTTCAAGCACAGTACAGAATCTACTACTACGAAGACTGTGGTTCCTGACAAACAGAGAATGACATTAAGAGAAGGTATTCAAGATCTCCAGCAAAGCCATCACAGTACTCTACCCACAACTCTTTCTTTTAAATAGCTCCAAGCTAGGTATTAAATAGTCACATTTGAGACATGTAGATGGGATAGTAAGAAACGCAGACTTATTTCCTCTCTGCTTCTAGACTTTTCCAGTTATGCACAATAAGTCTTCCACAGAAAATAACAACAGTAATAATCAAACTGTTTCCAAAATATCTTACTAGAACATACTATTTTCTTTTTACAATTACCTTTCAGCACAGCGTTTTCTCACCAAGTTGAAGCAGACAACTCTACCCTTATGATTACTTTATAAGTTTTTTGTTAAAAACATTCAATACAGAAAAAAACCCTCAGTTCTTAAGCAAATTGCTCAGAGATTAAAAACCATAAAATTACAATCACTTTTCTTTTTGCTAACTACTGTGTGTCCTGTACTTGACCAGTTTCATCAACTGCAACTACTGAGTCATAAGGTATTTACATTAATCCAAAACTATTTCAAAAAGTACTGATAGCCATTGAGCTATCATAATGCAAGAGAAAAGAGATTTGGTCATGAACATAGAAGAAATCTGGTGAATGAAACGGAATGGTTTGTGTCTTTTTTGCACATGGGGTTGATACCCTCTCAAAAGAAACAGAAAACACTGTCTCGGTTAGAACTTGAGGTGACAAGTGTAACTGGATGCATGGACATGTAGAAGAATGGAATCTGCCAGGTTGTGCACAAGAAGGTTTGGGTCTAGGGAGACCCTGCTGTGGGCCTGTAGGACATGCATCCCTCTTTGCAAGGCTAGAACATGCCAAAGGAAAATAGGAGAGGCAGATTTCATTCCTATTCTCTATAAACTTGCTTATTGTGTATCTCTAAGCAACAAAAGTAACCTCTTCAACAGTTTACTAATTTATATTGAGAGGATAAAGCCAAAATGATGTTGTGAATATAATTAATTGCATAGAAAACATCCTGAGATATCTGATATACAGCAAAGATATAAAATATGCATAAAAATTAATAACTGCAATTTTTAATCAATATCTTATTTATGTATTCTATTATGTAACTACTTACATATTTTTATTTTGAAACCCAGTAGGTACATATTCAGAGGAAAAAATAACAATGCCTACTTCATGCCCATTAATTACAGTGGTGGTGCCAGGTGGGTGCTACTACAATTCCATTTGCTATCCATTTAGAAGGTCAGATTTTAGTGAACTGGGCCACACCAACGTCAGGATTGGTACCAGTGCATTGATCATATAAAAGCTATTAACTACATGAAAGGAATTACAGTAGATCACACATCAAACATTTTGGTCCTATGCTTCCTTCCTCTAGTCCTACAGGCAGGAAATGCTCTACATATCCTGTGAGGTGACCAGACATTTAAAACTAGTCCCTTATAACAAAGGGTCTGGTATAGTAATTGCCTGCAAAGAAGCTGAAGAATTTCTCCAGTGCAGTTGTCTTCTAGAGCTGTATCTGGAACACAGTATGAATGATCCAATAATAAAAAAGTATGGTATGGTAAACTATGAAGTAATTTTTGGTCTCTCCCAAAAAAAGCGTAAAATGAAACAAAGCTGAAGTTTGCAGCTGTGCATTTAGATGTCATCTGTTTTAATTACTTCTGTAATTTTATTGTTTAAATTCCTCAGCAAAAATAACAGCATGAACAAGTCTGAACTTTTAAAAATCGTTTTTTCATTTTTATATTGTTTAATGTTTAGACAGTTTGAGGAATCTCGTTATACTTTTGAAGCATTCACCCAAATTCAGGGAGCACTGTATAAATATACATTTGACAGACTGTATAAATGATAAGTATGCACAATTCCAAAGGAAGGTCTGCATGATATTTTTGGATGCCAAATGTTTCTAGAGAAAAACCACGTGGAACAGAGTTTTTCTAAACAGTGGAAGTCTGGGGAGGGGGCTAGCAAAAAAGCCAAAATACAGTATAACCCAAAGACTTTTATGCTTTTGTTTCATGATAAAAACAATTTTATCTCAAAACTTAATGCTGTTTGGCAGTAAAAGGATCTTTTGTTTTAATTTTTTAAATATTTAATGTCTACTTGCTTTACCACGTGTCTAAGGGAAATAATCTTGTGATTTTCCCATTGTTTTCAGCCTGTATTTTACCTTGCTTTAATCAATTAGTCTAGTTAAGTGGTACAATACCTCAGTTTTTTCAGATGTTCTAAAAATTCACCTGGAAATACTGAGGTTGAGTTTCACTGAACACAGCCATCAGATTTGATGCATGGAATTTCTTTAAATGGTGTGCTACAACCTGGTATAATGGTACAAGCTGGAAGGCACACTGTCCACAGTGCATTTGATAAGCTGACACAGGTAATTCATTATGAAATGTATTACCTGTCATGTTAAGCCCAATATTTTTTCTTCCTAAAACTCCCATTAAACTATTTTTAATGGCACTTCCAAAGTCAATATCAATCTATGCCTAGCAAGATATATTGAAGGGGAGTTTTACTTCTAAATACACATTTGAAGAAGGGGAAAAAGAGAAAGAAAAAAATGCAAATCTACTCAAAATACCCTGTGTATTCACAACATTGACCGTGAAGACTACAGATTCCAATGTTGGGTAGTTCAGTGACTCCATCAAGCACCCAAAACATTTAAATAGTGGTGGTTATAAAGAAAATTCAAGAGTTTTATTTTCTGCCAGAAAAAAAAATAAAAATGCAAGGACACTACACAGATACAAACACACAAACAAATACACTGCCCATTTGGGAAACAGCAAATTCTATCCTCTGTAATTAGTTTGAGTCCAGTTTAGTTAATATAATTTGTTACACTCTTATGAGCTGCAATGCGTGAAGAAAACAATATGTAGATTTTATGAACTATTTTTAGAAAGTAACTTTAAAAACACTTGTAATGTTTTTAAACACTTGTAATGTTTTTAAACACTTGTAGTGTATATCAAGGGGTTTTTTTGGACTATGTCAAAAACGTACAAAAATCAACCACTGCAATCTGTCTGAATAAAGTGGATCAAAAAAAATATGCCAGAGAATTGCATTCCTCCATATTTTTCTTGAATACATATATGCACACACAGATACACTTTCAACCTTAAACTGGGAAACAGAAAAATTTCAGATTTGCTTTGAAGTTGGACTTGCTAATCTGCAAGTTTCTTCCAGTTCCCTGAAAAACTGTCACATACTAAGAGTAAATAATACTATTCAACAGTTAAATAATTTTGGTTATCAGGAAAAGTTCAAACCTGTTCTACTCCTATCCTGCTAGTACAGGGTATATTTATTTATAGACACTCTTATGTTCTATTTGTATCACCTCCACACCTGTTTATTTTTTATTGCTGGGGAACATGTAGTATCATGCCAGAAAACTGGAGTATTTGTGCTTTATGCCAATCATTTACATTGAATTCAGCAGAGATGCTCGATACTATCTCTGTATTTTATTACTCTCAATGTGCACTTGTGTTAGCCATTAACATACCAGTGTTAGCCACTGCCTTCTTGCAGGCAAAACCCAAAACCCTAGCAAAAAAAAAAGCATCAGTGGGCATGGAAAATATTTTGAGAGACTGAAAAATGGTACATTTATTTTTGTGTCCTAAAATTAATAAAGCCTATAAGATTGCAAACCAATCTTTAAAAAAAGAAAGTGATGGATATTTTGTTCTTAAGGACAAAAAAAGAGAATAGCTTCTGAAATGCAACAAAACCACCATCCATAACTTTTTAGTCTGGCTTTCGTTTTGTTGTTGGTGGTGGTTTTTTAATATTTTTTTTTTATTTTATTGCAGCATAATCAGGTTTAATAGCACAGTAATGGCTTAAACATAGGAATCATTAAGCATGACTTTTGACCATACTTAAGGTGGTTGAGCTAAGTGAAGCTATATTGGAAAAATCAGTAAGGGCTAGGAACCATGCTCACTTGAACAGCAATTTGAATGGTTCAGGATAACAGTAACATGGATTTAATTTTGCCATGGGAGCTTGGAAGAGTATCCCATAGAGAAATACGCTCAAATAACATGTAACCATTCCGTATATTTCTGATAATCTCTTTTGTTAAATAACTGAAAACCAAAGCAGGAGTACTTACAAGCATTAAATGAAAGACATTGGCAAACATTTTTGCAAAAGAAAGAAATCTTCTATCCAAAAAGTAGTTTAAGAGCTGTGGTATGAATCTGTCATAGATAAAACCCTGTGAGGGACATCAGAGAACCCACAAATATTTATGGAATGAACCGCAATCTGTATACAGAAGTTAACAAATGTCTCATTACAAATGGGATATGGTTTTCCCAGTAACAGAAGCACACAACTTACATTATACTTACCTTGAGATCCTGTTATAATTAAAAAATACCACAGAGAAAAGAAGTCTGCTTTATATATTACTGGAAAATACTTTTCAACAGAAAATATTTGTTGAAACCAGATCTGATGGAAATTATATTTACTGACAAATGGTTAAGAAGAAAACTGTATAGAATACTAAGTTTTAAAAGCTCTCTTGAATTATTTTAGAATAAATTATTAATTGCAGCCAAGACTTTTAGATGCTAATTTTCATTATTTAAGACAGAAAAGCAACCTTGATATATGAATTCAATTGTATATTTTAAGAATCAGCAAAGGAATGCCTGGGAAGAAACTGTAAGGAGTCTGTGTAAAGTAAATGAACATTACTTCAGTAATTCATACAGAGGGACCACTCTAACTCTTAACATGGTATTAATTTCTAGGGACCAACTAAATATTTTCTCCCATGTTAACAGAAACCCAAATACCTCCCCTCATTCCCTCCAGCTCCCTGTATTTTACAATAACAGGCAAAATATAAAGCTACTTGATTAGGGAAAAAGAAAGATTAAAGGGAGGTAACTTGAAGAAAAGAAATGTAAAAGCTTCAATAATATTGCTTTATAACATAAAACATAAACCACAACTCACATAAAAAATAACTCTAGCTTTCAGATTACCTTTTATTTCCCAGTTTTACAGCTTATCTGAAAAAATTTTCATTACATTTAGGTTGCTGAGTATGTAAACTGTGAAAAGTATCCTGGGATTTTTAAGTGGTATTTAATGTGTTTTTTCTTTGTCTCTTTGCCCTTTCTTGTTCAACTTTTTAAAGCCGTTACAGTCTATTTAATAATGTTAATGCTGAATCTGAGAATTTTATTAAAATTCTTAGTACACAGTGTCAGATTCTGTGCTGTGTTTCAAAAGCCTTGAGCATGATGGCAGCTTAAGCTGATCCAATCCCATGCTGATACAGTGCACCTTTTTGCCAAGGCTAATCCTCATATATCTACAGAATAAATAGGCTCAGGGCAATAACCTAGCTGAAAACAATTGCCTGATGACCCAAACATTTTTTTAATTCTTTCAGCTCCCTCAGCCAGTTCACAATACACAAGTACAAACCGCAACACCGTGGAGAAGAGAAGTAGGTCTTTAAACAGTTGAGATTTACAACCTCAGTGGGCACAAAATTCTTTGCCTAAAGACCATAGGTAATGTCAAAAAATCAGCATCACATTCACCCCACTCTGGGCTGCTCCAAAGAAGCTCAGGGAAATGCTTTACTCCTTTATCCCCTTTACTGGGCATGGCTAACCTGCACATCACTTGCTTCAGTGGGAGAGTGAGAGACTTCTCTACTCAAAGAACTCTTCAAACATCTGACATGTTTTCTCTCAGCTGTGGTAAAACAAGAACTGTTTTGAGGAAGAATTAACAGTTTGAAAAATATTTTCAAATGGAAGGAAGGGTTGCTACTGGAGTTAAGGGAAGCAAATAGTTACACAACTTGATCTCAGTGAAGGAGGTATGTTTCAGTGCTGCTTGAAGGGAAAGAGATATGAGATTTCTGAGGGGTTCATTCAAAATGTGCAAAATATTATGAAAAAAAAGGAAAATAAATTAGTCTTCCAAGGGAAAAGATGAGAACAACTGCAATAACCTTAGGTCTCAATAAAAAAATCCCCTATGTATAACAAATATGTAGAATCTAAAGACTAGGAAATATAAAAGCAAGTAATTAAAGATACGGAGTAGTTGAGTATATAAAGTGATAATAGAATATAATGAAAAGTTTAAAAGGATTAAAACTAACCAAAAACCCCAAACAATTTGTTTGATTTTATTTTGATTGGCTTCATCACAGCAGAATTGCAGTTTTTTGGAAAAAAGGAAGTGGACCAAAACTATGTTAAACAGCATCTAAAACCAGCACAAATATAGGAAATCCTAATCTCTCCTCCACTGAGTCACCATAAACATATTACAGCTTTCAAAACTGAGGTTATATGAACTTCATGCATCAAGTTCCGCATACGCCACGCAGCAAATACTAATTTAACCATGTTAAAACAACTACTGAGACAGCAAGAAGTATCAGGAGAACAAGAAAACTCTGAGTTCAGGCTGCTGTTTAACTCAGCCTTGACTTTGCAGAATATACCATAGTTAAGATCACCCACAGCTGAGAAATGCTTTTATAGAACATAGTATAGCGCACAAGCACAACAGAGACAGCAATGCCCTCGTGAAAGTTTTACTTTACAACAGGTATTTACTTCTGACCTTAAGCTGTTTAATGATGGCATTGTAATTAAACAGTCAAAGACATGTAGTACATGCTACAATAAATTATATAAAATATGGTACTGAATACTTCATAGACTCCATTTTGAAAAGATGCATCTCTCGTGCCTGGCTCCCAAGTTCACAGCTAAACTGTCCAACCCAAGAATTTCACAATCTGAACACACGGAGCAGTTTAAAGGGATTCTGGAAATCTAGTCCTAATTTAGTTCTAAATCACACACAGGTGTTAGAATGAATGACATTCGAGTAATGAAACAATCTTAACCCCACTGTAAATTCAAATGCTTTATGCTTCATCTAGGAAAATGACATGTGATTGCCCTAAGCACTAGTTATGACCGGTTTGCACACACAGAACATATTTGCCCATTGAACTGGTACATGAAGGCAGGAGAGATCATTAGTAAAGAACAGACACATCCACAAGGTGCCCACGCTCAGACTGGTTCTCCTCACCACGCCTCGACACTGGAGCCCCTCCCAAACATGTGAGCAAGTTGCCATAATCTTCCGGGTAATACTTGAATGGTTTTGAAAGATCTGTGAAGTCACTCTTTGAAATCTCTGTCTGCCTCTACAGCAGGGCTTTTGTGCACACATAAACACATCTCTGTGAGTCTCCATAAACTAAGTTCATTCCTCCTTCCCACCCCTCCTCATGAAGGACTGGGGTGTTGCTGTCTGAAGAACACAGTTGTGCAAATACCTCAGCCAAGTCAGAAGCCGTGTGCCCAACTGAAAGGAAGAACTTTGCAGATAGAATGTATATTAAGTCCTCAAAACAGAGTTGATAGTAACAATATATCATTGACAAGGGATACTATTTTTAAAATATTTTTTTAATATATGCACTGTTTAAGAATTACAAGACTTTAAAAGATATCTTTATCAATTTTACAGGTTTCACCATTGCTCTGTTTGAATTAATTGGTTATTCCTTTGAATTCATTCTTTATTGGTATTTACTTCATTTTTTTTCCCCTGACATATTTAATAAGGTTTCCAATAAGGCTGCCCTGATTAACAAGTGGATGCTTAAATGACATGATAATGCCATTGCTCTTCAATAGGAATGTTTCTATAAAGTATTCACTTTGCTTTCTGTGAGAAACTGCACGAAGAAATTAAAAATTGTTGCAAGAATCAGATTCTCTGCTACTAAGTGAAAGAAAAAATATAAAGTATGTATGTGTATTGAGAATATGATTAAATCGATGAATTGAAGAGAAAAATAAAGTTGTAAAAATGCTTTTCTTATGAAATTTATTTTATTTTTACTATTACATTATAAGGAAATATATTTCAAATATATGTATTTAGGTAAATTAGATATGTTGAAGATTCTTGTAGAACTCATAAAGAAATTTCAATTAAAAATAAGATTGATAGTTAAAGCTGAACATTTTTAAAGTTGAATTCCAAATATAAATTTAGCTTTGAATAGCTTTTGGTATTAGATAATTAACAAGCTACATTTCTGAAACTAAATGGGCAGTTCCAGCTGTTATTTTACGATTAGTTTCCACTGAGGGTTTTAAATTAATAACTGCTGCAATAGCCTCAAACACGCCAATGTTAATTAGGAGTGGTGTTTCCATGTAATGCTATCCATATACATGAATATTTTACTGGGCGAAAGGTCTAAGCAGATTTGGTTTTTGCCTCTTTACTAAAGATAGGAGAAGTAAGAAATGTAAACCAGGAAAAGACTTCACCTCCAAGCCCTATTCCAGAGAGTGGTACAGGATTCTTATGAAAGATAAAGACGACATTCCTAAGGTCCTTATGCTAAAACAGCATGCGTTCAAGCACAGTAGCAAAGAACAACATTTCGAACTTGCTTTTTGGTATGAATATTTTGATTTACACCCCAGCTCAACAATTATTAAATCTAAATTATTAAATGAAAGATTGCATGTTGAAATTATATGTAGAGAAAATCCTGTTTAAAAAAAAAAAAAAGAAGAAGCTACATCTTGAGGAATAAAACCATCCTGGTCTCAAATCTGAAAAAATTAGTAAATAAATTATAGGAACAAGTTTAAAATCTTCATTGTTACAATTTTTTTTCCTTAACACAGGAAGAAGAAAACTGAAAATGGTGCTAGTGCAACTCTGTTTCACAACCTGTATGCAATAAAAGAAATACTTTTCCTTGAAACACAAAGAATTTCTTTTCTTATAAGTTATTTTCTTACATAACATTCCCTCTGCAGTTTTAACCATTTAGAAAGTTTAGAAAAACTGCAACAGAGATTTTATGATATACTCCTTTTCCCTATGGTACATATGGACATTTTAATAAGCAGTTCACATTTCCATCAAAAACTATGTGCACATACATATTTTTTCACTGATTATCTTTGTTGCTTTTATTCAAAGAAAAAGAAGGAAACTCAGGTCAACTAATTAGCATTAGCTAATTCCTTGTCTACCTACCAAATAAGCTTCAAAGAAGTGTTAAAAAGTAAAGAAGCAAAAGAGAAAATAAGTTTTAATAGAATCTTTGTAACATAATAAACTCTTAAAAGATAATTACTCATATTAGGTCCATATTCTGGAAAACATTTAGTTACTCTAATGCTACAGTTCTATGCAAAAAAGAATAGTTTTTAATTGTCAATTGGTTTGAAAAAGAAAACATCAAAATTAACATTTCTGCTCATACTAATTATAGAAAATTCAGGCTTTTTGTAACAATAATTTCAATGTATAGTTTTTTGAATATAAATTTGTCCCACAGCGATTTAATACTGAATTAAAAAAATATTCCTGAAGAGAAGATGCTTATAGATGTGGGTGCTGTTGAAAAGTTTTGAAAAGCATTTGATTTTCCAAACCACATTTGAAAGAAAAAACAGATTTCCACACAGACTGCTGGCTATGTATGTGCTTCTTTCATAAATTCCTTGCATCATTTTTTCCTTCCCCTCACTCCAGCACTATCAGGACAGACACACAAAATTGTTTATTACTCCTTATTTCACTGAAGGATTTTTGTTAACCAATTATGGGCCTTACATGATTATCACAACTATGTTTCAGACAGAGGTCCTTGAAATAAAGATAAATAGAAGATATTCTATATGGAAAACAACTTTGTTTTGTAATTTATAAATGTTTGAGAGTTGAACAGTGAAAAACAGTAAACTACAAAAATGAAAAGCATAGATTAGATACATTGAAAAAACCATCTAGATACAATAAAAAAAAGACTTGCATTGATAAAAAGTTTCATGAAAAAAATAAGAAAATTTACAGCTATCTTTTCATGAGTAAACTCCACGTGTAACTTTTTTGGGGGGAAGGGGTATGTTTAAAGAATTTCCATTTACATTCACAAATTGGAAACAGTCTAAGGACAGCTTTATGCTTTGATCTATGAAAGATCTACACATGAAAATGACCATGGAACACTCGGAGCTGGACTATTAAGCTTTGATATACGACATGAATGAAATCCTTGGATCTCAAAAATGATGAATCCAGAGCATGGACAACAATTAGATTCTTTATCGGCCAAGCTGAGGAAAGCTTTGGATTGTGTTTACCTAAACTCCCAGAACCTGACAGCTTAGCAATATTATTCCAGATCTTACTAGTAAGACCTTTACAGACCAGCCTCCAGACAGCATGTATTCTCTGAGTGCTTTGTCAGTCATTTCATTTTTGCATTGAAAGTACTGTACCTGAACATTGCTTTACTCTATCTGTTCATGGATACTCCCTAAAATTGTATTAATTAACGTTTTATGATGAGTTTGCTAAAAACAATCATGTTGAGGCTGATCAGCAATTACCTATATAATCGATCAGAACATTTGCACAGTATTTGGCATAACAGGGCCCTTATCCCAATATAAAACTAAATGTCATCTCAATTTCAGCTCTGTGCTGCTTTATATTTAAGCACATCCGTGTATCTACTTGCTGTTATTTTTTCAGTCAGAGAAACAGAATTTCTGTGTCTTGTGATGAAGTTTCCTCAGCCATTTTCCTAATGATAGTATCTAGTTCTGCTGGTAGCTTAGCACAACTAGTGCTACTCATTGTTCCCACCGCTGGCATATACACTTTTTTTAAATTCATTATTTTTTATGTCGTGTTTCCATTAACTAGAAGTGTTCAAAGATTCCACCTACGCTCAGCTTAATTGCACTAAGCACTCTTTGTATATAGAGGAAAATACTGTTGTCATCTAAAAAGGTGACAAAATTTTCTCATAGAATGTGAAGATAATTGTGCAGAAAACTGATTGACTACACACACAGCTGATTAATCACTTCTTTAAGCATTATAATTTATTCATGTTGATATTCTACATTAGTCACTTCAGTTAAAATAAAAAGAACTTAGGAAATGGCAAAAGGAAAACATATGAAGACATACAAAGAAGGAAATGTGGCTTTTTGAATTGTCCTGGAAGATGCTACTCCAGTTTGCTGCAGCCAACTCCATCTCCCACCAAGAAGGGCACCATTCTGGTGCCCTCAGAATTGCTTTATATTCTTAAGTAATTATCAAAAATCTAATAATCTGCTAGGTTTGTTGTCTGGAGAAAGACTTGTGCAACTTGATCTAAATTGTTTGAGTAGGAGGCTAGACAAGGTGAACTAGAGAAGTCCCTTCCAATTTAAATTATTCCATGATTCTATGCTTTCCTTGGACTTTTTTAACAGAATCAGCCACATATCTGCTTTTAGCACTCTCCACATAATACCAATATTTAAGTTTTTAGAGAAGTGCTCACTGCTAATGAGAAATCTTAACTGATGCCCTCCAAAGCAAACAAAGTATTGCTACAAACACCACAACTGCTAAAAGTCTCTGTGTAGTTAAGCTCTTAATTCCTTTATACTAACACTGTAGCAGAAGCATTCCTTTCATGTAGGGTACCAAAGAATCCATAGATGAGAGACCTTTATAAAGATCTTGAGGAAAGAAATTTCAGATGGAATTTTTATACTAGACACCAGAGAACCAAACAAGAACAAATCCAGGTCTGAAAAATGTAACTTTTTGCATTCAGAAAGATGGTTGTTTTTTCCTGTAGTCACAGCATTTATAAGTTTCTCTCTGATGCAATTTCTCTGGTATTGCATAACTGCCCGACTTTCCCTTCATCTGGGCATTAATATGATTTTCCTATCTCAAGATTCTTATTCCTCAAAACTGCTAGACCTCAGTTTTGAAAAATCTGTTTGACCATTCATTTGGCCACTTCAAAAGTTCTAAAACATACAGCACAATCACACAAGTAAGAAATGACCACATCATCTTTTTTTTTTACAGCCTGCGGAGTCATGTACAAGCAGCAACCTCCCCATCTCCCAGTCCCAAATTTAATATGATCAGGTAGTTAAAGCTCACAAAAATGTAGTTCTCTCCTTCACTGCTTAGCAGAAACTTCATTTAATCTGACTCCTCCACAGTTTAAATTAACTGCTCTTCCCACTCTTTAGCCAGGTTAGGCAGCTGCTTGACTTGCATCCTTATTCAAAACCTCCTTTATTCTGCTCCCTGGCCGCATACCAAGGCCTTCTGGTATCTACAAGAGTACCAATCAACGGAACTGGCAGTTTCTTGATGGGAACATACAGTTCTGGTCATATTTGTGGAAGACAAACACACCTTACCTGGAGCTGGGGTTTAAGAATGAGAAAATCATGAGAAATCATTAAAACAAGCAAAACAGCTTCTAGGATTTAGCAGATGAAAAAAAACCCTAAAAAAGGGATATTGTCTCCTACTGTGACCAGCTAAAACTGTGTCAGTATACTTCTTTCAGAAGCCCTAAATTTACTGTTATGGTGCATGCATCTTTGTTTACTATGTGTATTAACAGACAAAACTATATTGGTCCATTTTCTACTGGAAGAAATACTTTTAGACTCATTTTTACATGGCATAGGAAAACTGAAGTTACTATGTCAATACATTTCTTTCCAAATTCCAATAATCACCTGAAAAAATATTTGTTCCCAAACTTTTGAGGCATGTTATTTTTCCAACATTCCATTTTCAGTTTAGTTCTCTCTCCAACTTAGCACATAAGCTAATTTTCCTAAGACATAGATGGAGTCAATTCAGCTTACAGGCCAAAAGTAATCTGGTTTATTTAGTATGACCTGCAGCCATACCAATCTTACCTTTCATGCTCTGGCATTCTGTTAATGATATACTAGCACATTCAGTTTTTATATAAATTTAAATTTATGGGATAAATTCAAAAGATATTTGGAAATGATATTCAGCCTCCAGCCATGAAAATGTTTCTCAGCCTTTTCTAAAAGAGCAGTTTCTAAATGAGAAGCAAAAATTCTTTTCATGAAGCACTACAAAAGTGATATTAATTGCACGTTGTTGTAGTTCAGGCCTAAACAGAAGACTGTTTAAACCAAAGTGACACCGCAAATTAAGTTCGTATCCCCACTCCAGAAACACTGTAAAGACAGTGGTTCAGACAACAATCAATTTTCTTTTATTCTATTAAAAGCAGCAGCAGCAAATTAGAGAATAGCGGTTGGAAAAAGACAGAAGATGACATGTTGGGATTATTAGAACACTGTAGCAGCTAATTCTTCAGTAATCAACAGGCTGCTGTAATTTAATTTTTTTTTGAGTCTCTTAAACTGGATACCATACTCCTTGTATCTCTGTTAATATTTACTAAGAAATCTTTCACCTAAGTACATGAACTACACATTGTGAGGGTTTGCTCATTTTACTAATTGATTTTTAAGCATTCTGTATTAGCTCCAGGTTTTGCTATCTAGTACCATCTACGATGGGCATGCTAAAAGGGAAAACACTTTTTAAGTTAACAAATCTCATATTTGGAGAAACAAACACTAACATTAGGCCTAACATCATGTGTTAATAATATCCAACTGTTTGGGTTTTTTCCCTTGAATACAGACTGTATGTTCTGCCCAACAATATAAAATTGTATTATTTTATTTAAAAAATCCCAACAAAACAAAACAAACCGAAAACTTCCAAAAGCAAAACAACAACAACAACTGAAAAATGGTGACATTAAGTCCACTCAAAACTCCAGCAGTCTAACAGCAGTGACTGCCATGTAAGAAAGTGAACAACTATCTTCTCTACCATGGTCCTGTAAGTACACTTTGATCTGGATCAAAGAATATGTAATTAGAAAATGCATCTAGTTCAACCCCAAATCAGAAGCTTAATACTTTTATTTAAAAACCAATTCATTTATATTGCTTGAAAGTGTTGAAGTTCACTTAAATGGATCAAAATAGTAACCTTCTTCCCAAAATCAAAGGACCACTCACTACCAACTTCAATATTGTCCCATGAAATGCTGCAAAGTAACTCGACACTCTGTTCCAATATATCTTAAAAACAATAAAGCTAGTATGATTGGATGATTATAGAAAGAAAGACCTAGTCATTTGAAAGATGCTGAGAAATTAGAAGAGTGGTCATTGAAGCAGTTAGAGGAAATTACTAAAAATGTGAGACATTTCTCAGAAAAAGACATAGGAGGCATGATGTTGTGAGACTGGTTGCAAAAAAGCCAGTAACACTCAAGACAAGAGAGGTCCTTGGCCCAGCACGTATTTCTATTTTACCCATTTGGTGTCTTCATTTCTGAAGGAGAACTGGAGCACATTGTAACTGTATAAAACTATGAAAATCAAATAAAAACTGCACAAATCTAGTCTGGAACATTTATGTATATAAGACACAGAGGGTCATAACGCAAAATGCCACCAGCACCTTTAAGTAATTGGGTGATTTGAAAAGCACTGAATTTCTGCATTTCAGGTAAAGAAACAGGTGCAAAGATATCAGACTCAAAAATGCACAGCTTCACTGATTTCACTGGTTTGTAATGTGCATACAAGGAACACCACAGTTTCCCTTGGTGACTGAAACGACGTCACAGAAGCTGGAAATTACAGATTCCGCTTTATAATCAGGGATTTTCCTGATGAATTTTTCGTTGCTATGAGAAGAGTGGAACCTACATTTGGTTCTCTAACTTCTCAAAGCAGATATCAGACTGTCTCCTCAGACAGAAAGGGCAGAAGCAGGAAGAGCCTGTACAAATGTCAGGAAGATCTCTTTCATCTGTGGGCAGGGGACCCTGGACCAGGGTCTGCCACCCAAAGCTGCTGCTAGTGCCAGGCTGCAAAATTTCTTCCATGAAAGCTCCATAATACAATAGATACAATGCTCATTTCAAAACAAAAGGGGAAAAAAAAGGACAAACTACTATAACTAAACATACAAGGAAAGCCATTAATTTAAATGTTTCCACATGGAAATATGAAGAAAAAGACATTCTTACAACTTCTAAGTGATCAGAAGTAAAACTGCAGATATTTCATGGTCTCCTAAAAATTCTAGTCTTGACAAAAAGTAAAACTTGCTGTCATTTTCTAGGCAGTAAATGTTTTACTGCTGGGAAAAGATTTTGATGTTTGTAATTTCTATTGAGGAGCGCTATGAAGTAGTTAAAAATATTGCCACATCTGAAAAACAGACCAACGGGAAGTATAAGACACTTGTTCATCTGTATTTCTGTGACTTTTCTCACTTGGTATTATTTGCAACCATACTTTCATGTCTGGCAACAGTGCCAACTCTACTAAGGATCATATATTACTTTTATCATGCTGATTACATATGTTCACCAGTTTTGCTGCCTATATATGATTAGTGTGGTTTGCACATACTTAGTGACACAATCCAGAGCATGACATTTTCACAGAAAATGTGTTTACTGGAAAGAGCTCCTTAGAAGTTTGCATTCCTTTCAGCTTTGATCTACATGACATGAAGAATCCTACAGTTTGAATATATGTTTACCATTTATATTATTAAGATCTATCTCCTTCACACTATATGGCTACTGAACACTTTGGTAGTCACAAAAAATTTCCTTTTCTCTTAGGTGAACTTAGTAGTAGCTGAATAAAAGAAAGTCTCTTAAAATGTTCTCATCTGTGAGCTTAAAATTCATAATGACTCAACATTTAAATTCTGTTATTCATCAGCACTTCACAGCAGAATTTGATTTGTCTAAATGGATTTGAAAGCCCACAAGTGAAGAAAATCAGAAAAACCTGGTTTTGAATATCAAAAGGTTGTATGTGAAAAGTATTTTTACAGGCTGCACGTACCCGTTTTATTGATCAATTAACTTCTCCCAGAATGAATTTTTCCGAGACCATATTTGAAAAGTCAAACCCCTCCCCCAACACTTACTGATAAATGTCTTTTCTGAGCACAGCTCTGCTAAGAGGGTTGTCAGCCTGAGGAGCCATAGAGACAGATCCAATCTTGAGAACCAAAGTGTCTTCTTTAATTGCCGGATTACCTGTAGTTAGGAGAAGAGAAAAATATGTTTCATTAAAAGTCAAATGCACATGGCAGGAACACTGAAAAACTATTACCTTAAATAAAATGAACATAAGAACATTTGCTAATGGTTCGATTTTGTTCAGAAGCACCATTATATCAATAGCTCTGCTGTGATACATTTAATTTCCCCAGAGTTTTATGGCACCATTGAATCCTGGTCTGTGACTTCTCATTTTCTCTGATGCTTTTTTATTATTATTAATTTTTTTCTTCCAAAATTACTTTTTCCACAGACTTCTTTGAAATCTGTTTGTTTGTCAAATAATTATTTGCTGAAATATAACATGTAAACTACTATAAATCATGTATCCTTTTTATTAAAGGCCTAGATCCTTTAGATGTAAAACACTGCAGGTTATTGCAATATAACCATCCTAGTAGCATTTGTAATGGGCTGCAGCATACATGAAAAGTTCAAACACAAGGACTGAAACAAGAGAATCTGAAATCTGACACATATACAAAGAACAAGATGTAGTACTGGACAGTAAATTTCACATCAGTAACAAAATTATTCCAAGAAGAAAAATCTCTGCTTTCCACTTCATCTCCATCATTTTCAAATTTCATCCACATGTACAGTTTCTTAGTTTTAAAAGCAATGGTGGTATTAGACTGAAAACCAAAGTTCTACCCAGAAATAAACTAGCACCACGTTTTCTTGCAGTAAATTAACTCTGTCAGCAGACAGACAAAGCACTTGGATAAGGTTGTGCTCAGAAGACTCCATAGGAACTAGGAAGCTCCTGAGAACATGCAATGCAAGTTCAGAGTTCATCACATGAAGGGAAATGATTCACTGCAACACCTGTGTGATAAGTAGCAAGGGTGGAATGACATCACACTTGTTCCCCCATTCAAGGAAGTTCTGGAAGACTCTCATATGAGTTTTAAAAACAAAATTATAGTAGCAGAACAGAGTTTAAATATTTTACTTAAGAGTGAAATGCTTGGTGTGGAAAGAACAAGCAAAATCTATAAGCTTAAAAAATGGCCATTCAGACCCATGAATGTCTTGGTGGAAAAGATACCATGTTTTGCAGCTAAATGTGTATGTAGACATATTTGTATTTTTGAACAGATCTAAGAAGTCACAGAATTCAGAGAAATTTCAAGATATTTTGAAACTATTGTAGGGAATACCACAGTAAACATGTGGCAAAGCAGGAATGCAAATTCTGATGCACAACTAAATCAGAACACAAGTGATTTACTTAAAAGAACCTCATCTACTTACAAAATAAAGTCAAATCCTTTAGTCCCCCCAAAGCAAAACAAAACTATTTAAAGATGGTTTGGTTGCCAGAACTAAGGTAGAAAGGTTAAGCGGATGAGAACCCCCTTTTTTGACTAAATTTGAATCCGTATTTTCAACTTTAAGACAAAAAAAAAAAAGAGTAAGGCATTGTGCTAAGTTTTAGAGTATCACCACTGTACACTTGTGTGTTGGATTTTTTCTTTCCAACACTCACATAAGAAAAAGGAGTGAAGGTATTAAATACACATTAGATTGTAATTGCAACTTAATTAGGTGTAAATGTCTTATTCTGAGAAGTGGTTCCTAACAAAATATATCTTAGGATAAGAATTTTAATTTGTCTCTGACAATTAGCAAAGAAAAATAAACACAGGACTACTCATTACGGTCTGTACTGGGTAAGTATTTCAGGAGTTTTTTTCAAGACAAGGCATGGACCTTTTGTGTACAGTTTCCTGTAGGTCAATAAATTAAGTCAATCTTAAACCAGAAAGAATTACAGGCATTAATATGTTCAGCTGGTTTTTAATGAGTGGTAATGAGTCATGACTTCATGTGATGAATTCACATATCCATTCACTAACCCATATTTTTCAAAATATGGGAATAATGTAGCAAACATAATGACAGTCATTACAAATATTAATAACTTCGAGGGGAAAAACATCTACACTACACAATGTAAGTACAATCTAGGAAAGTCTTAGTGACTCAAGTGTAATAATGTTGTTCATTATTTCACTTGGTTTTAGGCACTGATTTCAGTCGTCTTTTTGCTGAGCTGAAGACATTATGCCCTTTTAATCCTTTCTTTTAAGGCTTTTCTCCAGCACTTAATCAATTAACATTTGTGATGCTTTTCAGCAACCTCTTTGCTTCTATCAATACCCAGTTTTATAACAGAAAGCAAATTGGACATTATATTTCATCATCTGCCATATGCAGACGTACAGCTCTCACCCTTATTTCTTTTCACTAAGTTCACTGTGACCCTCAAGCTGTTTTCAGCCACTGTTTTCAGGATAGTCTCTCCAGCCCTGAAGACACAGTCTGCATAAACTGTTTCCTTGATATATAACTTCAGCTTCGGAAGATTTAGTATATTTTCTACATGCAGTGATGTAAGGACAGTGACCCAGATGCATGGCTTTGGGAAATTCTTTGCAACATTTGCTGATGCTATTTACTTTCAGAAATACCAGTTTCATTTATTATTCCCAATTGACAAGTTTTTGTGGGTTTTTTTTAGCCTTCTGGTTAGCCATTTTTAATTCATTTAACATTTCCACAGATATCATATGGGGATGTATTTAAATTAAATACCACAAGAAACAATGTCAAACTCCTTACAAAAGTCTAAGCATATCAAATCTTTGCAAACATTTTATCAACTAAGAATTGAAACCACAATGAAGAATGGAAATCAGATGTGTTTAACAAGACTAATTTTCCATAAAACCATGTTTATTGTTATGTAACAAATATGTAATCATTTATTAACTCAATTCTGTAATATTTTTTCCTATAATCTCCCTGAGGGAGAGCAATAAAACTACCTGTCTTAATTTTATTTGATCATCACACTTTTCACTTTACTAGATATACCTTCAGTTGTCTAAAACCTGGTTTTCCAAGGTGTGTTAAAAATTAGCCTCAGACGACTCAGATCCCTGAGCACAAGCTACTCAGCCTGACTGATTTGAAACGTTAATAGTAAGCAAGGAGGATATTACAGACCATATGTTATGACAGACTTCAAAGTAGAGAGTCATGCTCATGTGACAAGAATATATCACTTCTACAAATGCAGGACATACGTTTATTCAGTATGCCGCCTTTTCTTTTTCACTATCAACAAATTTATCATGTCCTTTCTAGAGATTCCCTATATTTTGCTCCTAGTATGTACTAAAGAGTTGCTATTGTCCTCAAACCAGCCAGATGTGGATTTTCCATCTCTACCACTTCTTATCAGTTTTTTGCAATTTACCATTTTTATTTATAGTCTTCTGCTATTCAGTAATTCTTGTTCCCATTTGTTATATATTGCTTTTATATATTTAGTTAACTTTACTTCATTGCTAAGTAAGTGTGGGCTGTTGGCCAGAGCTTGAAACACCACCTGATGTATTAACAAATCAAACTTGGAGAAAGCAGCATTGCTTATTGCCTAGGATAGAATGCTGCCCTCAAATCTACCACAAAAAGAAATGTTAATTTGGTGCTGCTGCAAAAACCATGCCACTAAAATATTATAAAATTGTGTGGGTGTAGTCATGCATGCATGTAAATTCCTCAGAAGAAAAAACATGATTTTGATTATTTCATAGTGTTTGTCTACCACAGTTCATTGTGCAAGTTTGGTTTTGGACTGCATGAAAAAACAGATTTGCTTTTTTATTTTTAACTCTACATGTAAAGTCAAAATTACATGTGGTTTTGGGGGGAAGGATAGTATTCATTTTCATAACTACTGGTGTGCACAAGGTATGAACAGCAGACTAGAAGAGAAACTGAAATAATTTTTCTACTTCTAGTGCAGTGATTACAAATCAAAACACATTAAGTCTGATCAGATTGAAAATCTCTCCTAGTCAATAGATGATGAATGAGGTCTTATGGAGGCATACCTCCACAATATGTAACACTTCCCTGACCTAGCACACCAGTGATGTGGGTCATATTCAACTCCTGCTCCTTATTACTGTTTCTAATTTCTATTGTTCTTGAAGACAATAAGTAGGAGAAGAGAGAAGCAATCTATTTCATGTTCATAAACAAAGGAGACTTTGGGAAAATCTAGGGTGAAAGAAGAAATGAAAAAACAGTACTGATTTTCAATTCTGTTCCTCGCATGTATTTTCAAGTAAGAGATAGCAACAAGACACGTTTTTTTTAAAACATCTTTTTAATGAAATATACAGCTCCAGAGCTACAAAAACATACTTTTAAAAAAGATTTCCTTGACAGCATGCCCTAGAACTCCCTTCCAACTAGAATCATAGTTCTTTCTTGCTAACACAGCCAGTCTAATTTTATCTTCCTGTGTTTTCAGCATTCCCAGTTGGAAAATTGTAGAGGATGCTGGCAAAAAAGTGATCTATGTAATTTCTCACTGTCTGCACTTCTTGCAATTAGGTTATGAGAAAAATCTAAAGACTATACTCTTAGGACTAAAAAAAAATCTAAAGACTATACTAATTGTGTGTTGTCATATATAATGGTAAAAAAACTCCCTCCATACCTACAGAACTAATGTAAACATATCATGATACCAGTAAAACACTACTTTTTTTTTTTTAATCTCTAGAAAAATTGTGAGAAGTGAATGCACTCTTACTAGCTGTTACATGGTGTAATTTTAACGTTAGCATCTCTTTATTTATCTATAAAGATTGTAATAGGGATGGAAATACATTTTTACATACGAAGAGAGAACAATTTCTTACAGGACAAGTATTATCCATAGATCAAATAGCTATTTACAAACAGCTTATGCTACCCAAACTCTGTAAATACCTGAAAGCCTGTTCCATAAGAGAGTCAGAATAGCTTCAATTAAATGATAAACCATATCATCTGTTGGGCATCAATCACAAGGTACACTTTAATAACATTTTCCAAACTGAACTAGAATACCCAGTTGCTTCACTACTATACGGTTTTCCAGGTGTCAATTCCCACAAGAACTATGGCTCCCTGATTATGCTCCATTGCCAGAACACGTGTCTATGAAGACTGATAACAGTGTAATGAGAGCTGACACAGAATCATCACTGCAGAACTAGGTTAAGCTCCCTTTCCACAATCCTTGACCATTTCTTATAATGTAAACTCTTTAGGTACCAGGAAAGCAAGGATCAAATAAATACCCAGAAGAACTTTTGTGTAAATCTGCAGAGCAACAGCATGAATACTAGATGTTTTCTAACTATGACTCTTAAAACTGAAGCAATGGTCAGCAACTTAACTACAAGTATTTGTCTACAACACTGAACAGCAAAAACTCTCCAACATAAAATACTGTACCTTCTGGATTATGACGATCTTCCTCATTTTTGGGAAAGAAGACTCTTATTACACCAGTGTTGATATAAATCAGAGGCAAGTTGCGGGAAGTTAGAGCATGAGTCCTCATAGGTTGGCCTGGTGACTTTCTTTTCTCCTTTTGACTCTTCGGCAACCTGGCTTGAAAAATGCTTGCAATGGCATTAAGCAAAGGAAAACAGAGGACCACATCAAAGGCCTGAGCAGAGAGAAGGATCTCATGGAGAAAGTGAGGAGAACCATCAGTGTGACCTTCTGACAATTTATGGAATGTTCTTCGTTCATTTCTTGATATCAGTTTGTGCCGGACGTTTTTTGTCACAGCTTTGGTATAAGTGAGAGAAAGAAATCCATGTTGCTGGTGTGAACCATCTAAAAGTTTTGCAGTTGTCTGTTTCAAGGAAAAATAAATAAATAAATAAACAGCAAAAACATATGTGCAACATTCATCAATTACCATATTCTCTGCTAGTTAGGTTGTTTAGTGTTCTATATTTTCTAATAGCTTTCCAAAGTTCATTAATAGTAAAAAACCCCAAAACCTTTCTTTTTTTTTTTTGGAATTAACAATTTGTTCACACCATGTCCACACTTCTCTGCATTGGGTCAGCTAAAACTATGAATTTCTGAACTTTTTCTTTTCTAATTACTTAAGTTGCATGAAACTCAAATCCAACCAGACAAAAAAATCCCATGTATTTAAGCATCTAAATTTACCAAATCTTTTTGATACTTTTTAACACAGTCATATATTTTGATTTCTCCTTCATTTTAGGCATTTGTAGATCTTACTCTCTTTGCATTGTTCCTTCTGTGTGTGCAAAAAACATAGGTGCTAAAATATCACTTGAGTGCTGAGACAGCTTCATTCTATTTAAACATGGGTGTGTAAACCACCCATAGTCAACTAAATAAGTATTGAATCAGTTTTGCCTCATCAACTCTGAGTATTAAAGGAAAATAGCTGTACCACATGCTAAAAGCACATCACTTAAATGTACAATGCATTGTACTTTAGAAACTGCAGATTCCTTCACTTAAGACAGATTTTTCTAGTTGAAGATGACAGCTAGATGCTTAGCTCCCAGAACATGTATAATGCAGTTTGCATATTATCTTTGAAAGTTAGTTATAGAAAAATGTAAAAAAAAAATTTTAACAATGTTATAAAGATTTTAATAGAATTCTTTACTATTGTTTAAATATTACCTTTTATCATATGAGCACAAATGAAAGTAACACATTTTGCAAGTTGTTGCTTCTTTCAGCATCTTAAATTTGATTAAATTAAATTGATTTCAAACACTTTTAACAGAAAAACAGGATATATAATAAGGATATATATATAAGGATATATATCCTTAATAAACAGGATACATAGCTTAAATACTGGAAAACTTGAAGGTTTTACAATTAAGTGAATTAAAACAAATTGGTTAATTAATTTCCTATAAGAATTGTAACAGGGAGAATAAGAGAAAGTATTCCCGATGAATATTCATGATGAAAATAAATCAGACCATACAGAACTTCCACTGACATAAAATGATATACCCACAAAACTGTAGAGACTCCAATGTCATAATATATAAAGCCTTTTAAGGATAAAGAAGCAAGAAAAAAAGGGGTTAAATATCTCACACTGAGCTATTCTGAAACAGCAAGTAATGTTCGAAGCATTCAAAAGGAAGACTTAAATATGAAATTGTTAATTGTTGCATTATCATAATTAGAGAAGCAATTTTAAAAGGCTGCATAAAGGTATACTGCAGTAATACTAAGTACTTAAATCCCTAAGTAGATATCAGAATTACAGTAACACAATGCAGCATTTAGTACTGGCTTTTATCTATTAGGGCTTCAAACATTACTGTATGTGCTCATTTTTAATATAAATTAATCCCACTGACTTCAGTGGTCTGTTATGTACAAGGTTGTGAACCATCAACCCTCATTCCTATATCTACGAAAAATGACATATATTACAAAAGGGGAAGAGGGAAATAACACAATACATAATCAGTATAAGCAAGAAATATATTCAGCACAAAAAAACTTAGTTGCCAAGAAACTAAAGCACTTTAAGATTTTTCTTTTTTACTGGCATTTCAGTGGAAGTTCTGTAGTAAAAATTTTTAAGAAGATTCTTACAGAGGGAAAGAAGCCAGAGAAGTTACTGAAGGGATCCTGCTTGCTGATGGGTCGAACCAACAAGGTACGTCTGTTCAGCTTGTCAGTACAGGAAAGGAACACACCTCCATATTGTCCCAGAGACCAAGAATCTTCCCCAAGGCTTGAGGTAATGAACGAGGCATGTAAGATGGGAAGACAAAAAACAAAGAAACAAAAAAGTTGCTATAAGCAAAAAAAAATATTTACATTTCGCTTGCGTGTTTTGATGTAACTGCAAGATACACCTATGCCACACCTTTTCCTAAAAAGCTGAAATTCAATCTGATCAAGCGAAAAAAATTTGTTACTTTGCAAAATTTTATGTCAAGGGACAACGTATAGCAAGAGCTCAAGACACATGAGAATAAAATTATAGTAAAATCCTGCATATAGAAAAGGGACTTACCCTTGGATTTTCAGCAGATAGCTCTAACAGAACAAGAAGGAGAATGATTACAAGAACAAAGAAACTGTGAACATAAAGCTGTCTTCACATGTTACAAAATCAGTCTTATTTAGAAAAAAATTAGCTTTTAACTATTAAAATGTGCTTTGTACTACAGCTCTGGTAATCATTCTTTTTAACATACTGAAGAATAAAGCAAAAGTATGTTGCTTGAGTTATTCAGGTAAGCACCTTAGTTTACTGAAGAAATCTCACCAAAAGTTTTTCTTTGCATTGTAGAAAAATTCCTTCAAAATTCCCTGACTGCCAATCTCCCCCTAGCCTGGAAGACAGATAGTTCACCTCATCTATTCTCTGCTTTTGGTTTTAGTCCATGGAAATTTACAGATAAGAGCAAGGTATTCCGAAGAGATTAGAAATATAAATGACAACAGTAACAATTCTGTCAAGTGGAATAAGTTTTGGGCTTTTCTTTCTTTCTTTTTTTTTTTGTTCCCCCAAAGCTTCTTATGAGCACAAACCTACTGGGATTTCATAGAAGCATAGAACATCCCAAGTTGGAAGGGACCCACAAGGATCATCCTGGCCCTGCAAAGGACCATGCCAAGAGTCAGACCATGTACCTGAGAGCACTGTCCAAATGCTTCTTGTACTCTGTCAGGTTTGGTGCTGTGATGACTTCCCTGGGGAGCCTGTTTCAGTGCCCAGCCACCCTCTGCATGAAAATCCTTTTCCTAAAATCCAACCTAAACAATCCCTGTCACAGAATTGTGCCATTCCTCGGGTCCTGTCACTGGTCACCACAAAGAAGGGATCAGTGTCTACCCCTCCACTTCCCCTCCTGAGGAAGCTGTAGACCACCATGAGGTCTCCCCTCAGTCTTCTCTTCTCCAGGCTGAATAGACCAAGTGACCTCAGCTGCTCCTCATATGGCTACTCCTTAAGGCCTTTCATCATCTTTGCTGCCCTCCCTTGGACGCTCTCTAAGAGCTTAATATCTTTCTTATATTGAGATGCCCAAAATTGCACACGGGACTCAAGGTGTAGCTGCAGCAGTGCAGAGCGGAGTGGGACAATCCCTTCCCTCGACTGGATGGCAATGCTTTGCCTGATGCCCCCCCGGACACGCTCGGCACTCCTGCCTAGTGACTTGATTTTAAAAAATAAAGTACAAATTTTGATTATCAAATGTTACATTGTATACAAACAATAATTGCATTTGTAACTTAAGCAAAAAGATAGAAATTGAAATATATTTTAAGACAGTTGATCAGGAGTAAAGTCTAAGATATGTTGGTAACTTTGCTAAGTTGAATCTAAATCTCCTTCCTATTGTACCTAGAGAACAATAAGTGTCCAATAAGACCTTGCAGACATTAGTTTCCAAGTCAAAATGGTTTGTGCTCCTAAATATTTTAGTTATTTTCAATGCCAAAAACTGTGCTAAAGGTTTTTAACTATGTTTTTCCTCTCAAGGAGTAACACAACTATTCTATTTTCTCTTCATTTCGGTCTCACATAATGGAATTTGTTGATATGTAATGGTAAACGCTAACCTAGTTGAACAAAGACTACATAGGCTACATAGGCTGTCTCTTACTAGGCTTATCAAGACTAGTGTGTTCATGGCCAATACAAGTCAGAAGGTGGCACATGCAATCTCTCTATAGAACGTGTGCCCAGGTGCCAAACGAACACAGTCACATTGGTGTAGCAAATTATCCAGATAACGGGACTTGCTAAAGTTGGAAGGCAGACTAGGCTTAACTACTTACCCTAAATGTACATAATATTGATGATATACTGGTTGACATTAGTTACTGAAGTTTCACTCGTGTGTTTGCACAACACTACGCTGTGTCCCACAGACACAGGCACTCAGCTTAGTTCCCTGCACTACGTAAGTGCTGCTTTGCCATAGCAGTAGAAACAGATTCGTTTTTCAGAATCTTGGCTTTAGCATAAGAGTAAGGTATCATAAATCATTAAACACTGGCACTTGCTAACACACCATGAACCAATATTTCAGGAATTTCCCATTCAAAAGTTAAGCTAAAACAAATTATTTTGGTCCAATGGACCAACAGAGCAGTAAGTGTGAAAAAAACGCTCTCCTGATTTGCAATGATTTCCGTGTATTTCTTTGGAATAAGATCTAATTCTGAGAAGACATAATTCTGACTTTTCTTACTTGAAAGGATGAAATATTTTCACTTAAATTGAATACCTACCTTAGATTCAAATTAAAAATTAAGACGAAAAAAAACCCCAAAACACCACCTGTGTCCTTCTTTCAGTCTGAAATTAAAGCATAGCAACTCACAGGAATTACCTGTTTCTGTAATGGTCAATATTGAAACTTTCTATTTTACATTTGATTTTCGTATAGACATCCTGCATATCCACTGAGGCACTGAGATCTTCTAATTCACTGACAACACAAACTTCTGCAATGGTCAAAGAAAAAATTTAGTTAAATAATCTGAAACTTGCAGGATTTTAAGCAAAAAGTATATCTGAGACACTACATTTTGTAAATAGAATAATGCTACTTCTATGCAGAGTTTTCTCAAAAAGCCCTTTTTTATTTGAGTGTCACACGGACAGGTACCAGAAAAAAAACCCTAGAATCCAAACCTTTTTATATAAATGTGTAGAGAAGCTTATATATAGGGTTTTCAGTTCAGGTGTTCATAGTATAATTCCTGAATAAGAAAAGTAAAAATATATTTGCCAAGATATTTACTCTAATTATACTGGAGTTTTCTTTCTCTCATGTAATAAGTGTTTTAAAATCAAAGGTTCTTGAAAATTTGCTTTAACCACTAGTCATGTTATTTTTTCATATATCTATGAGCAACAGTGTTAATTACTAAGCAGTAGTGTTTCCCAGAAAAAAAAAAAAAAAAAGAAGAAATTTGAAGTCCTGCAGTTTATGGAATCTGAGTTGCTTTCAAAAAATTACTGTTGGACAATAATCCAACTTTAATCTCAAAGAAAAAAAGATAAACTGTGTACCACACATATTTCTGCTTTCAGCAGAGAAGTTGAAACTTCTCCACTGAACTCCATATTAAACTTCCTATGACTGTTAGGATTACACCATAAGGATTATGTCAAATTGAAATTTGAAATTATCAGTACAAAACTACATGACTATATATGGACATACATGAAATAATTATTAAATCATATCAAAATGAAACACACTTGCTTCTAAGGCAATAAAGGTAGCATTTTATTGAGTAAATTAACCAACTTATTTCCAATTTAACATAATTATCTTTCCACATGGAGTGGGAAGTTTATGCCAAAGAACAATACTGCAGTTGTTGCAAAGAACATTATACACAGTAACCTAACTAGAGCTTGTTGCTGTAGTTTAAATACAGATCCAACCCATTTTTCTGTGTTACAATGTTCAGTAATGTCGATACAAGCTCTGAATAGCTAATACTGCGCTGCAAAATAATGTATGAAATTCAAAACAGCACATTAGGGGGAAAAGTGCTGAATACCTGTGCCATTATTTCTAGGATCAGGAGCAAACAGTTTTATAGTAATTTTTGGCAACATCCACTGCATCCATAGGCTGACACGTCCACTTGAGACTCCAATATTACTTGTTGTTTGTTCCAGTGTAATGGAGTCTGAGAATGGAGAATCATCACCACCCTGAAGAGAATCACCCTATGAAACAGAAGTAATAGCTGAGGAAAATACTATTGCTTTTTAGCATTCCAATTCTTTCTTCTCTCAAGACTGATGCAGATGCCCAAACTATATAAACACAGACTCACCAAGAGTATATTTGAACCAAGCCATTTTTAACATCAGGAAAAAATAAACAAAGTAGAGATAATAGACTTTGGCAAAGACTATATGGTAAAATTTTAAGGTTCCATGACAGTTCCACAGCTTTCCTCACTAACTCTACACTGTGGAAACACTATCATCAAAAGCATAGGCTGATAGAAATATTTGGAGACGCAACAGGAAAAGGGATATGCAGGTTTGTGCATATCTGAAAGGCAAAGGAAGAAAGAGTTATTGGAGGTACCAAGTGAAGAGCCATCCAATAGGACCATAACACCTATACTACGTACACACTAGGTTTAGGTTATTTTTTCCCCTTCTATGTGCTGCCCTGTAATGGCTTGGGAAAGAGGTTTCAAAAAATAAAAGTTTTTTCTAAGAACTGGAAATATTTTAGTTGCTACTTTCTAAAACTTTGGGTTTTTTTTAAAAAAAAAACATGATTGTCACTTGCAATACTCTTAAATATAAGAAATGTTGACAAATGTGCTTGATTTCTGTGCCATCAATTATCTCTGTTTATTCCCTAAAACATTAAGGGTTCAACAAAGAAGGTTAATTAACAAAGGTTAATGTTTTTTAGGAAAAGAACATGACAAATGAAAGCTATACTGAAAATCTTGTTATGTGGGCTTGTTAGAGCAATGCGGGCATGTTCTGATAATATTTACCAGCCATAAGACTTCATCCTGCTCCTTTGCTGGATATTACTGTCTTCAATTAGGGAAGGAAAGATGCAAACATATAAATGCTCATCAGCTCCTAGTGTTTACAGCCTATTAAACTGAATGTAATGGGCACCTAAGTCACTGATGTCAACCAAAAGCCACTAAACATCCAGCAGCATCTTCACTTGCAACTCCACCATGTGTTGCAAGTTTACTTCATTCAAGCACAAAAGAAAGGAGCAAGGTACAGTCACTTTGATCCACTAAGATCAAGTTGTCTCTAAGATTTACATCTTAGAGATGTAAATTTTCATTGAAGGTTTGGGGGATTAGACAACATAAATTATGAGGAACAACATGTTTGAGATTTATCTAATTACTAGCAAAGATTATTTCTATGGCAGGCACTGGAAATCAGATCAACACAGAAAGCATTGCAATTGGACTGAAACAATTTTAACCTGTTAGGCAAGAAGCAAGAATGCACTCAGCTTCAGATGTTCCAGGAAAACTTACTTCCAGCAGCAAAATTAAAAATGTGACAATACTTGCCTCATTCTGCAGTCCAAGACCAGAGAATGTGAGCATGGAAATTCTGTTAGCAATCTATTTTCTGGATGGGAGAATTTATCTCAAACCAAATGACATAACTCATATGGAAGCATTTATGTTGACAAATCACATTTTCAATCAACTCAGGCCTACAATTTAATTGTAGGTTTTCTAAGCTCTTAAGAGGACACAGAGAGAAACAGCAAAGGTACTTTATCTGTGTGTAGTAACCTTTACTCTTGAAAAACTCAGTTATACTTACCACAATTGGTAAGAAACCATCTATGTTGTCAACAGCTGACACAGAGAACTTACCATTCCAGGTATTCATTCATATGAGGAAAGGAGAGCTCATGCAACTAACATATGTTCCTGGAAAATAATACCTAAACACAAGACTATAATACCTGGACCAGTTCAACACATGTAATATGAAGTGCTGAAATGAAAATTAAGACCCAGTTCACCTTCAATTATCTATGGTGACAGTGGCTTCTCCAGCAAAATCCTTCCTGCCTCTTTTCAGACCTTTTGGTCCAGAGACACCTATCTCTGAATACTGTTTGCTAACTATGTCCTTGCAAGACATGTCCTACTGTCTTCACAAAGAACTCTACTCTCTGTAGAGTCCCTTAATTATCCTACAAGGCAGCACTGACAGAAACATGGTAGTAGGTATCTTTTCAACACTGTAAGCAAAACTCAGTTTTCTTTCTTCAAGGATGCTGGCACCTGTCCTTAGAACAAAAAAATATGGGGAAGCAGCCTTGGAGAGTGTCAGGCCTGGAAGTTCCCCAGCATCTGAAAGGATGTAGGTAGAGCTGGTCCTCCAGGGCTAACTAATGTTAGTCCTTATTGCTTCTCCTGAAATGGTAGGCTCCATTAATAAGACAGTGACATAAGCCAGGAGACAACCACCCAGCCATTTTGCTTGTTCTCTGACTATCCCTGTCAACTCTCTTCAAACATTAACCTGCCTCCCTTCTGACTATGTACTCTACCCACTTGTAAAGCTACAAAATGTAGGAGTAAAAAATGCCTTTCAATAATTTCACACACCTTCCTAATTTGCCTTTGAATGATTGCCCTAAAAAACGATGCTTCTGTGTTGGAGTTGTGTCGGGGATGCCTGTTCTCATCAAACCTCACATGTTCTAGAGATGGTGGAGTTAACAGTACTTTGGAATGGGGGGATCCCTTCAGCAGGGCAGCTCTGAAGGAAGGAGCCAGCGAAGGAGAATTTCCCTTCACTGGGATCTTCAGATGGATTTCACAAGGTATCAAGAAATAAAGCCAATTAATGGTTAAGAAAAGAGAAAAACAATACTTATTTAAACCTGAGAATATGCTTATATACAGTTCAAGACAAAGTTCAAACCAATGCTGATGTTCTATGCACCCATTTGCGGCTCTCCGGTCTTTGCATTCTATAAAAAGTATTTATCTTCCCTTTTTTTTTTCAGTCTGAAAAATTTTTCAAGTTTTTTTTTTTTTTTGAACTGTAAACACATTTAATTTTGCCAAGCCATAACTTATAAACTGTGATGGAACGGGTGGGAACGAGAGACGGTCTCCTCCTCATCTTCCACACACACCCTCACTCTCCCACTGAACATGTTCCAAAATGGATTTTGTATGAAAACCAACTTTGTTCTAAAATTTTGGCAGGTCTCTACATTTCTGATAGTTAAAAAAGAAGACAACAATAGTTAATGAAACTTAAAGCGGTACACTTAATAGCAAATATGTACTGCCACCGTGGCAAGTTTTGAATTTTATATTTGGGTTCTTTTATTTCCATAATTTAATGTGTTCAGCTGTTTCATGCATTTTCTTGGTTTTTTTCTTCCACAGAGAGCTGTTTTTATTTAGTGGTTTGAGTATATAGATAACTTTGTTCTGTAGAAAACTGAGGCTATAATTTTCCCACACTTCTTTAAGATTTTTTTTCTGAAGATATTAAATTATGTACTATGCCTCTCAGAGAAACAGTCAGTTGATAATTCTGGCACATGGTTACTTAAAACAGTATTGTGAGATTCTTGAAGAACTGCATTTATCCAGCATAACCCCAGCTATATATTAAAAGCAAATTAACCCAGGAAGGTGCAACCAAATTTAAAAGCAGCAAATCCTGAATTTTAGGGAGTGTGGCCTCTACCACCTTCTAAGCTACTGTATCTATGGATTTCACAGAAAACCAGAGTTACAGGTACCGACCCAGATGTATCATTAGAAACTGGACCTGCAACTGCCAGGGGTTTAGAACTCGTTCTACCTCAGACCCTGCAAGTCCTAACCAGGGCCTCAACTCATTTGGGCTTAGCCTCGCCCTGCAATTCTGTACTTTGGCGTGTTCCCACACAGTATTCCAGGTCACTCGCACGTCCTACCCCTTGGACTAGCTAGCATGTCAGTATAGCTGAAACTGCAGTAAAAGCTGAGGCTTTCAGCAATAACCTCTTGATTGCAGCCATGGTAGGTGCAGAGCTTATCAAGAGACACTCCCAGCTGCTCAACATCTTGTTCTTGTCAGATGTGGTGGG
The DNA here is from genome assembly GCF_001604755.1 of Lepidothrix coronata. Classification (NCBI taxonomy): domain Eukaryota; kingdom Metazoa; phylum Chordata; class Aves; order Passeriformes; family Pipridae; genus Lepidothrix; species Lepidothrix coronata. The sequence goes on along the minus strand of NW_016690195.1, from coordinate 1,543,461 downwards.
GTTGCAGCCTCTACACATCCCCCACTTCAACAGTTTAACGTGAGCATACTACCTATATTTTTTTTCTGACGTTAAAAGATGCATAAACAGTTGAATTGACCCATTCTCTTTCTCAGAGGCAGATGCTCCTCTGAAGACAGGCATGTCATATGGCTGTCCTTTGGGATGCAAAAAAATGAAAAAGATGGGATTTCTTCTTAGCCTTCTGTTAATGGTACAACCACAACCATTGGGCAGAGCCACGGCACCTGAAAAACTGATGGTCTGCAGTAGTTGACGTCCTTTTCTTATTTTTCCCAAATAAGCTGAAGTTCTTTGATTTTTTTTGCCATGAAAACTAAGAAATTGAAGTGAGAAGGAAGACTAGGCTCTTGTTTCTCACGGAGTTTCAATTTTCAGTTTGGATTTTCAGCACCCAGCGTGGTATTGTTAAATATGTTTATGCATTAACTTTCTGCTCTGTTTCCAGATCTACTGAAAAATAAAGCCAGAGTCAGAAACCCCGAACTATTTTCCCACAACTTCTCATGCCAAGTTCTAAAATACACAATTTAATTCTTTTACCAATTGTTGCAAATTGACCAATATACTGAGTTTATTTTCTTAACAGAATTTATCTTTGTTCATCAGGAAGATCCAAACATATGAGGCCTTCATCCTTGGCCTGCCTAAAGCTCAGGGATGATCACAGTTTGGCCACACTAATGCTATGCCTTATCAAAATAACTTCTGCATTCTTGCTCAATCACTGAGTTTCCCCAAGGACTAAACACTTCTACCACTGTTTGTACTTAAGTAAACAGTAACAAGTGGCCTGTTGTAGTCTGTACTACCTTTGCTTTTACAGTTCCAAAGGAGGGATGGTAAAAACAATTAACTGTTTCCAGCCCTCCAGTATTTAAGCTGCTCACTGATGTTTCCCTGTTCTACCAGCACGCCAGACTAAGTCAGTAAGCTAAATAGCTTTATCCACATCGGACTGTGGAGTTCACCGTCAAGTTGTCAGCAAGAAAAGATTTAGACACAGCTTAAAATATAAACCATTCACAGATCACATAAACAAATTACTTTTTTCTTGCTATTTAATATAAACAGTTGTGCAAGTTTGCTTTCTTCCGACTCATTTATAGCAAGTCCATTGCAGCTGAAAGAAGCTCTAAAAATAATCATGTGTCTCCTACAGAACAAAACACGTTAAAAATCTCTAAACTTAAAAAAACCCCAATACCTGTTGCAGCAAAGTATTTTTGTTTGACATACTTCAGGATTTTAAGGCTCAAAAATGTAGAAATTTATAAACAAAATACAGACTCTGATAAAAAACTCAAACTTCTGGAAAATTTCCCTATGAAAAATATATTATTATTTAATTACTCTACATATTACTTTGCTGCTTTTCAGCAATAATGACTATAAAATATATAGCTACAAGGTAAAATTGTGCCAGATGCACTCAATTTGTATATATTAACCTTTCTATTTCTTTCATTTAAAACATTACTGTTACAATAATCTGAAATCAAGTTAGAATTTACAAATCCAGGATGGTATCAAACCACATGGACCTGGATTTGCTACCACTGATTTCTTTGTGATTAATATTAGGCCAATATTAAGTACTTCTAAATTTCTAAAGACCAAAATAGGCATCAATAAGTAATCAATACTAGCATTTTAGAAAATGAAATATGTTAAGTAGACAGTATCTAAAGAGATTAAAAGTAAAGTATTTTTCCAGTTGAGCAAGGTTGTTTGTTTGGTGTTTTTAGGTCTCCTGGATAGTGAGACCCTACACTCTAACTGCTTCATCTGCTTTTATTGCTCTCTTAATTGAATTCAGAGTCTATGGAAAAGGAAAGGTGTGGTCCTGTTTCAACCAGCAGCAAAACCAAGACAGGCATATATCAGACCCAGGAAAATGATGGAATGCTGCTCTGGAGTTCTAAGCTGCCTCTGCAAAGCTGCCCCCACCTGTTCACTGAAAGCATGCCTCTTTCAGTCATACTCAACTTCCATGCAGTATCACTTCTCAGTTGGTTAACTTTCCTGACATCCCAGTTCCTATAATCACCATGTGAGGTCTTAAAGGTAATTTCTGCCTTCCTGTCTCCAAACACTACCAATCCCTTCCCATGGCTCAGCTTTTCTACACCATTCTCTTACGACTACTTGAAGACTACCATGACACATGAAGCTGACAAGCATTTAGGTTACTCTGACATCCCCTACTCCACCTCTACATTTTTGAAATTAAAATTACTTCTTCAGATGGTACCTCGGAAAATACTCAGCCCTCAATTATACTTTGGTTTAAGATAATTCATTTTGGGTTTTAAAATACTTGTTTGGATTTCACCAGTTAGGCTCTTGTGAACAAAGAGGTTCTCCAGATAACAAGTCATATGTCTAAGATAGATGTTATATACAACAATCTGTACTTGGATAGACTGTGGACGACTACATCTTCACCCAGAAGAAAAACTTGGCCCCAATGAAAATTGCATGATGTAACAGACTTACATCTGCAGCCCATTAGGCAACTTGACAGGTATAACTAGCTGCTGTATTTCACAGGAGACAAAACAATTTAAAAAATCTGTCTACATTTCTTGCCTACAAGGCCTGTCGACTTATTTTGCCTACTCTTGGGGCAGAGCTCTACAGCTCTATGTACAAATCATCTCTAACAGGGTTCTGTGCATATTTGAACATACTAAGGAGGTTAGTTTTCTTCATAGAATGTCTATAATGTCTAAAATTATACTATATAGACTATAACTGAGGCACTCAGCAGACTGAAGTAGTCCAAAGTAGTACCTGTAGACAGCAGAAGTAACCTGTTTCTCTCATCTACTGCTAGGTATGGTGATAGTAATTAACTTAGCAAAAGGAACGGGGAAACTAAGCGATTAACTTCTCTCAACAGCTTTCATTGATGAAAAAGAATGAGGGGGAACACTTCTTAGCTAATTTTTCAGTACATATACTTTTAAATTCTCAACAATCCTTACCTCAAGGAACAGGACAGGAACCATGTCACTATAATGAAAACCTAGCTGGTGCTTTGATAAGAAATATGTTGATTAAGTTCAGAGACAGACACCAACCATAAAAGAGAATGTGTGATGGAGATACAGCCAACCATTATGTTATAAATGATTTAATTTATATTGGCTAAAATATTTTATTAGAAATGTGAGAAGAAAATACTGTTCCTTTTACTATTTCTTTCTGGTTGGCGAAGTGTGATTCTCTTACTTCTTTCCCCTTCCCACCTCAACAGTACTATAGAACTCATAGACATCAGGACTGTGCCAGAACAATGTTCCTGGCTACCTTACACAAGATGATCTGCAAAACTTCATTGTATAGCTTCAAAACACTTTGAAATTTATTTTTACTGATGGCCACTAAAGGATTAAGAAGAAACAAAAACTCAGGTAAAGCAATGACTATATTGACTTAAAATGCTGGTAGAGTGCTCAGGGTAATTTTCCCTATGGCTTAATAAAAATCCGTTTGGAAAATGTTACTTTGGTTACATCATCTAGAATGTGTTAACTTGGTCACCCTACTCAGTGATTCAACTCATTCCAACTGGTAGCTTGACAAAATTAGTCCTAGGAGTGAAGGGATAATTGGCTTTTTGAGGTTTGTTTTGTTTTAAATCTCAGGCTTTAAATACAGGAAAGCAGTAGGTCAAGACAAGCTTTGATGTTCTTTCCCATAACACTCAAATCATTTAAATGAATCCTCCACTGGCCACCCATTCTTTTTTACCTTACAGTACCATTAACTTTAAAAAAAAAAAAATCTCAAAACTGGTATCAAAGGTGGTCTTGAAAAATAAATATTGACTCACAAATTCATAGAAATTATAGTACCTGAAAAGTCAAATACAGCATTGTTGTAGCTACTAGTCTTATAAGAATATAAACTCTGGCTTGAATTCCCATGGCAAAAGTTTTCTCCAAGTCTCTCCAAGTTTTTCAATGACAGCAATTCAAAATGTTCACTCTCCTCTTTTTTTTTACTGTTAATTAAATCCCTTGTATACCCTACATACTGTTTTGATTTTAATCACCTCAATAGACCCAATATTCCCATCGAAATCAGAAATGGAACAAAATTTTCCTCAGTTACTGAGCCAAAAATATTACCCTTCTACTTGAACAATTCTATGAATCTTTTCCTGACAATTTAAAAATTAGCCTTCTATTTTTATTTTCAATTTCTGACAAAACTTCTTACAATCTCAAGTATCTGTCCACATTTACTTTATTCCACCTTCCTATCTCCACTAAACAAATGACACCTGCCTCAGTATGCTGTACACTTACAGATCCCTTTCAAAACAACATTACTATTCTAATAATTCTGGACTTGAAAAATGCCTTTTGCTTCTTGACCTGCACACACTAACCATAACTTTTTGACACAAGCTAATATGCACTCACTTCAAAGAGAAATGATACAGACAAATAATAAATATAGGAGCAATACAGCAAATTCTTTTTTTTCTTCTTTTCTCTCCTCCCTCTTGTTCCACCAAAATGCATAATAAAGTATTCTTCATTATTTTATAGGGCCAAAGTTACTTTCCATCCGGACTCTACTGCTCTTTCTGATTCTTACTTGACTGCATACCACCACATGATCAGAACTCACATTACACATTTTTTAAAGAAATAAAATACCTCTGTAGTAGTCCCAATGTCAGCAGATGGGCTGTATGTACTGGTATCTGGTGGGGCGGTACCAACACTACTTTTAACTGGAGAACTAGGAGGAGCAGGCCCTGTCATGGTTTCAGTATAGACAGAAGATTGATACAGAACTCCTTTCCTCTGAATTTTATTCAAAACTTTACTTGTGATCTCAGCCAGTTCATACAGAAGCTGCACCTAAAGAAAAAAATAAAATTTAATTTTAACATGAAGCTTTTCTTAATGTGTGGAAGGAAAAATCATCAAAGTTCTCCACTGTGACTTAGAATATAGCAAAACTGAACTTCTCACTATTTATAACACTCTGATAAGCAATTACACTGCAAATAAAATAATTAGCATCAGTTACAATACAGTTATTTTGGTAAAAATAATCTGTGCTGTGTGTAAACATATGGTACATAGATCAAAAACATAAACAAGAACATGGTCTTATAAAAATTCTACTAGTATATATTTTAACAATTGAACAAAGGTAATTTATTGTATAGTTCATATGTATAGATGCTGCCTGTAGGAGAAGGCAAACATATAAACTTTATAAAACATTAACAATGCAAAAATTATTCCTTTAAATTGTTTTAAAATAATGCAGCATGTGAAAGTGCTCTGGTTTTGGAAGAATATCCATTATCAACTCAATAGTCTCCTGGCATATGTCATTCCAATATTCAGAAACACACTGTTTAACTTGCACACTGTTTGGCTCAGTTCTAAGATATTTACACAAGTTTTTGTAAATAGGCATAAATCATGGAATTTGTATGACAACATACTGCAATATACTGTATAAAACAAGCTCAGAGAAAACTGCAAACAATATATAAGCGGATTCACAGCTGGATACCATACCCAACTTGCCATTATAAAAAATTGAAATTCTCATATTTATAAGAACCTTAAGCCTCAGGACACTTATACTCCATGAAGCTGGCGTCTTATGTGGGCAGAACAGATGCAGAAAAACACTGTTGTCAATCTACATTTGATATAAAACAGTACTCGATTTTGTGCGTGAGAATGTGTGATGTCTCAAAGTACACGCTGCAGTCCTTTCTCAGAAGGTGAAGTGCTGGAATTTTATAAAAACCTTCTTAATTCATCTTGGATTTTCTTTTGAAGTTTCAAGGCTTACACAGAGCAGGTCATATAATCTTGTGACAGAATTTTTCTTTAAAGGAGGTAAACTTCCCAGTACATTTTTTTGTCTTCATATACAAAGCAATCTACAGACAGACAACTCTGGCTGTGACAAAAAGCTCTTTCAGTTATGCTTAAAAATATTTTGTGTCTGTAGCACTCTGATATGCACTGGCAACCTTTAAATTACCAAATTCAAATGTCTAGGTTTTCCCAAGTCTTTTCCATGTGATGCAGAGAGATCATCTAATAACATCCCCACGATTGATTGACTAGTATAACATTAACTGGTGTTGACGCTTTGCTGGAAAAATGTCTCTAGAAATTTAATACTATACAGGCAGACATCCAAATCATACATGCTTGCAACTTCCCCTGTCCCTTTTTTTTTTTTCAAGAAACCAAAGGATAATTTAAGTTATACTTGTCCCAATGAAGCAGGACCTTCAGAAAATTATTTATGCTACTGTTAATAAAGGCACAATGTAATGCAAAAACCAAGGAATTTGTGTTTACATCTATACTCATATAATAAGGTGAAAAGGTTTGTTATTAGTTAATCCAACACTGAAGGGTTTAAATCTTATTGGGGTTGCAGTGCTCATAATCATTAAAGTTAATAATTACTTATATTTTCAGGGAGATTTTTTAAAATTGCTCAGGCTACAATTCTTGTAGCCACTCTGAAACAGTGGCTATTTCAGACAGCAGTAGTTGTATCTCTGAACTTCACCAGCAACATGACAGTGAAGTAGTATGACCAAAATACTCTATCCTGCTCTGAAACTAGAGGCAAAATAAGTTCACCAAACGAAAAGGTACACTTTTATTAAAGGACCTGATTTTCAAGAGGTATGTTTAAAAGTAGAAGATACAAAAAGGCCTCACACCAAAAGCTTTTTAAAACAAAAAAGACAGCACATGTATACATGTAAATAAAATTTCAAAACTTCAGATAAAGAGTTAAAGTTGCAGCCTTGATTATTTTTAACACACTATTTTATTCCACTGGTCGTTACTCATTAAAATGGAAGGATTTCTACCTCATGTTGGTTGCACTTTTTCAAAAGAGTAGTCTTAGTAGTTTGAAAATCCATTTCTGATTATATATAATGTAAGGCCTCTCTCCCTTGTGTTTTTGAGCATAACAGTTAATATATAATTATTATATTTAGAACACTCTATTGATGAGAATAGAAATGGTAGGACAAAAATAAGAATAACTCTGCCAGTAGTTTTTTAAAAAGGCTTCCCCCTCTCACTGCTTCCAATTCCTCCCCAGCAAAACCACACAGAACTCAATAAGACCCCACTGACTATCTGGCAAAATCTGTAAAGCCCAATATGTCACAGCATTTTATACTTTAAAAATAACACATTGCTACAAAATTGAAAACTACAACCAAAGAGAATTTTGCACACTGGAAGTATCTATTGACTTCATGACTATCAGAACATGGTTTCATATTAAATCATTATAGTTGTATAAATAAAATACTTCACCTTTGCTACTTTTTAATAAATTCACCAAATAGCACCTACTTTTAAAGCTGTCATCTATAGACAAAATACAGCTCGTCATTTAAGGAATCAAATTTCATAGTTACTCTGTATTTATAACTATCAAATGTTGTTTATGTAACTGTATTTTTCATCTTCTGTTCTGCAACATCTGGTAAAGAAGACTGATGGGTTTTTTTTCCCTCATTTTTCCATAAGTAAAGCAGAAAGGACATGTGAGGCACATGTAAAGGAGAAAAAACAGTTCAAGAACCTTCAGTAAACTCAAATAATTTGTCTGCATCCTTTCAGTCATTAGAACACATCAGTAAATTAATAACATCACAATGTACAACGACATTCTTTAAGACAACATTTGGTCTGATATTTCATTGTACAACTTCATTTTAACATTTCACTATGCTCATGATGTGATTTATATGCAGCTTACAGTTTAAATTTTTAGTGCAATTGTTTTTTACAGTTTGCAAAACAAATTGCTTGATTACACTTTAATAGGAATATTTGAAAAATGCTGTTTGCTTCAATTTTCTTTTTAATGCACAACTCAAATTTAGATAAGGTTTGCACTTGTACCAATGCTCTGCTTTTAATATTATTAATTAAAAACCTACTCTATTTGGATCTACAGCAAACTTGGTCCAGGTAAGTAAAATACAGAGTGCACTTTCTGAAAAATCTAAGAACACCTTTGCCTCTTAATAAACATAAATGAGGTGGTAACTTCTGTTTACACACATTCATCTCAGGCTTTTTCCCCTTTATTATTGGACATCTTTGTTTGCCTAAAAACCACTTCATGTTGGAAGAAATGTTAGTTCTATCTAAATGTAGTAACAAAATTACATTCAACCACTTCAATATATGAATCCACAGTGACAGCAGATCAGTACCAAAGCATTTAGTGGTACATCTGCAATTCATTTCACTCCATCAGCCAAAAGATGCATTTATACTACAGCTATTACATATGGAGAAGAGTTTAAATTACAAAACTTGAGAGACCTTCAAAGCAAATCTTAATCTAAGCACCTTAAACTTGATGGCCCAGTTAAAAAAAAAATTAAGATAGAGACCCTCTTCATGAAAATGCAGAACAATTGTACTTAAATCAAGTTATTTTTAATTTCCTTTCATAAATCAATTAAATGTACCAACCTGGGGGTTGGAGCATTTTATTTCAAGGGACTCAAGGTCGACATGGAGGCAGACAACAAATGAGTGTCTGGATTCTGGCCCCGAAGGAAGCAGTTTCTGTGAAGTCACAGCTAAAGTAGAAGTACAGCCCATAGGTTCCACTAAATTAAGTGTCATCTGTTGTCCAAGAAGAGTATATATACTGAAATGATGCAGACTAATTGTCCATGGAAAAGCATCACCTAGTCAATAAAAAGAAGGGAAAACAGTTAAACAATTGCTTGATAAAAACTAGGCTATTAATTCCACACAACTCAGGAAAGGCCTTATTCTAAACCACCTTAGAAGTCACAGCAAATGCAATCAACAACCATTAAATTGATCCCAAACTCTCACAAATATAATTCAACCATTAATTCCATGCTATTTCAAAATCTAAACAATAGCAATAATTTTTTTACAACTTTTAAAAAATTAAAATCCATTGGGAATTATAACCCAAACTGTGAACAAATGTACAATATTGTACTTAAAGAAATCCTTTTGCTTCATGCAATTTTCCCCAAACTGATGAATATCTAGAAACCACTCCCCACTTATTTCAGCATATGGATGCAGTTCAGAGGCAGTTCCTTCTCTTATATACTTACAGTTTTTAACACTAAAAAAGTGAATTCTTTCCTCCAAAAATCTACAGCTTGCATCTCAACACAGTGGTGGCACAGAGTGAAGCCTGTCCCAAGGCACTGCTCAGATGAGACTGATCACAGCGCAGCTTTTTCCACTGCCTCCACCTAACTTCCTAGGAACAGAATGGTGATGGATTTTCTAAAACCAGATTGCTATATTCATACACTTAGCACTTCATTTCTTACATTTAGGAGAAAACCTACACAGAGAAATGCCTGGCACACTGTCATGAATCGTTATCAAGAATAATCAGCGAGGGAATTGGCAGTGTACAGATGAAAAACAAAATGCCAGCAGCTTCCATACAATCACTTTTCTTTAGATTGTCAATAGATTACACAGATTACACAACCTGAAACAGAATCCCTATGGTGGGTTGACTCTGGTTGGATGTCAGGAATCCACTGTTACCAGGAAGCCACTGTTATCACTTCCCTTACTCAGCTGGAGTAGGGAAAGAAAATATAACCAAAGGCTTGTAAGTTGAGTATGGACAGGAAGAGATTGCTCACCTGTTACTGTCACAGGCAGAACAGAATCGACTTGGGAAAGTTAATTTATTGCCAGTTAACACCAGAGAAGGGAAATAAGAACAAATAAAAAATCATCTTCCTTGCACCTCTCCCCTCTTCCTGAGCTCAACTTCATTCCCAAATTCTCTGCTTTCTCCCTCTTGAGTGGCACACGGGGACAGGGAATGGGGGATTGTGGTGAGTTCATCAAATGTTGGTTTTGCTGCTTCTTCCTCTTCACACTCTTCCCTTGCTCCAGCATGGACTGCCTCCCATGGGTGACAGTCTTCCACAAACTTCTCCAGTGTGGGCTCTTCACACAGACTTCATGAACTGCTCCAGCATGGACTCTTTCCAAGGGGTACAGCCCTGCCAGCAAAACCTGCTCTAGCATAGGCTCCTGTCTAAGTTTTGATTTGGCTCCCCGCCAAGTCCCCAAGACCCAGCACAAAAACCTCCAGCAAAGAGCAGAAGAGAAAAAAAACTATGAAAAAATCCAGGCTAGCTGGACTATATTAAAATATATATGTATTTACGTATAGTACAGTTATATACAGTTGAAATACTATATACAATCCTAAAAGGGAAAGGGAAGGGGGAAAAAAGGACAGAAAAAAAGGAACAAAAACAAAACAGATAATGCACAATCAAAAACTCAGAATCTAGCAAACTAAAATTTAGCAAGAGAATATCTTACTACTTTCCTTGGGACAACAGAAATCGCACTGAATGACTGTCAGCACCCTCCACCTCCCAAGGTCCACGAGGCCTCACCAGGCCCCACTCCCCCACACAGCAGAACTGACAGCAGGGAACCCGCACCTCCAGAGCCGCCGGAAGGGAAGAGAGGAAGAGGCTTCTCTCTCCGTCTATTTATATGCTGGATTATGTAAAAGAATAGGATGGACTACTTCCTTCCTTCCTTCCTGGCAACCAGGAAGGAAGTCCTAAACTCAAAACTATTACAGCTCCTCTCTCCATAGGTTCACAGGTCCTGCCACAAGCCTGCTCCAGCAAGGGCACTCCAAGTGGTTACAGCCTCCTTCAGTACTCATCTACCTGCTCTGGTGTGGCGGGGTCTTCCATGAGCTGCAGGATGGATATCTTCTTCACTACAGAGCTTCATGGACTACAGGGGGACAACCTGTGTTGTCACCATGGTCTTCACCACAGGCAACCCTTTACTGAAGCACTTTCTCCCCTCCCTTTTTCTTTGACCTTGGTGTCCACAGATTTGTTTCTCTCACATGTTCTCACTCCCCTCTCCTAGTTATTGTGGCACAGCCATTTTTTTTCACCCTTACATATATTATCCAGAGATGCTACCACCATGTCTGATGGGCTCAGCCTTGATCAGCAGTGGGTCCATCTGGAGCCGGTTCAAATTGGCTCTGCTGGACATCAGGAAAGCTTCTGGCACATTCTCACAGAAGTCCACCTTGCTACCAAAACCTTGCCATGTAAACCTGATACATTTTCACATATAACCAGGTCCCAGTGAAAAAGGTTAGGCTTTTGGAGAAACACTAAGTCAAAACCCAACGAATGCTCAAAAGAAGTGAGGAAAATAAGTCAATGAAAGGTATGTGGGTAATCCTCACTTTACCTGAAACAGACATGGGTTTTTGCTCTTCAAAAGGGTAAGAACAGAGTATTTCAGGGGGGCTTTGTTATTTTGCTGTTGTTTTCTTTTCTTTTCTTTAAAGAAAGTCTTCATTCCATTTATCAGATTTTCTGCTGAGGAAGTTGGGCCTTTTTGTTGCAACTTAAACAACAGAGAGTCTGTGCCCAGCATACTCAGTTTTCAATTCACCAAGAGAAACTGCCTGTCCCAATACAAAGTACCATACAAGCAGCTGGAGGCAGTCTTAGATCCAAACACAGCAGACCAGTGAGCATCCACAAGCCTCAGCCTTGCCTGAAACAGTCTTCTTCTTTGTACAGAAAACATTCATCTGGACGAAGAGGACAAAAATTCTTCCTATATGACAATTCAGAAAGTTATTGGGTATGAGGTTTGTTTTTTTTCAAGATTTGAGCCTGAAGACATGAGTCCAAGTCAGTCTAATACTCCAGAAGCATGGGAGCTGGTCTTGAGAATCAGAGGAGAAAATGGCAGACAAATACAAATATGCACTGGAATGGGCCCATTGGAGTCTCACAGCAGAGTAAAAATTCAAACCAGTGTTTTTAAACAATATATGGAGAGTGTGTTTGCTTTCTGGTGTGGCCTACAGTCAGTACTGTCCTGCTGAGAAATCAGAACACTAAGAAATAGGACAAACTGTTAACTGTGATTATTTAAAGAAATTAGAAGAGTTTTGAAATTAAAATAAAGCTGGATTCCAACATCTTTTTGCCATATTATTTTAGTAAGACTTTTATTTTATTTTATTGTTTATTTATGTATTTTATTGTTTCTTCCATAGGTGGCATCAGCAATAAATTTATATGGTCAGGAGTATATATCAGAAAAGTCTGTGTGTCTCACCCTAAGCACAACCTGCACACTTTAGTAGTTTATCTTGAAGCTATTACATTCTGAAGAATTCAGCTCAAAGTAACTTGAAAATATTTTGGAAAGTTTTCAGATTAAAAGTTTTGAGGCAGTTAATTTGTGTTTTTTTCCAAGTTCTGTCAGCCAAGAAATACAAAATATTAATTGTAATAGATGGAAAAATTTCAAATGCAAAGTCAACCCTGATGACATGTTTCTAATTACTACTCATGAACTTTGTTTTTCTCTGTGACCACCACAGTAAATTCACATAGTTTATATTTCATGGATTAGAAAGAAAGAATATCTAAGGAAAAAACTGAATGTTAGCTCTACCAGGCTGCGCACACTATCTACCTGAAAAGGAAAACACCAATAAAATTTATCAATGAAACCACAGTATGTTGAAAAAAACCACTGTAGTAAAGATACGGTGAATTTACAACCATAAAATTCCCCCTAATGTCATCAATTACATCTTCTTCAGCTCCATATACATTATGTGCCCACTCTAACATTATACTGGAAATGCCCACCTGAAAAATCCTTGTTTTGTTGTTGTACCTATGTCTTATTTTTTGTAAAAAAACTTGCACGCATTTGCAAATTTCTTTTGTGAAACAACTAAAAAAACTAATTCAAAGGGTCTACACATGAAAAGCAACATCGCTTGTAGGATTTTTCTAAGATTGCAAGAATGATTTACTGGTAGGAAGGAAGGAAAAGTCAGTGCCACACTTGTAAGGTATTTTCTCTACATCTAACCTTCCCATCCATGTATACTATTATTTTGTCATCTAATTGATGAGATTTATTTACTCTGAAATATAATTAAACCTGGCAATGCCTTCAGTGGAACCAGAGCACACTCCTTATCTCTTATGACAAGATTATAAAATATACACATGAAAGACCCCTGCTACGGTTGAAGATTCTGGTTAACTCCTGATCCACCGCTATCATAAATCCTTATTTTTAATTTCTTAGAGCATCATCACTGATTTGTATTTGAAAATTTATTTACTAAGCTATTTCAACTGTTTTTATAACTTCTTAAATTTATAAATAACCACTTTTAGATATTTGGCATAGTTAACTGACTAACCCAATTATCAGACAATTTTCAAAGAACTGGCATTCATCACTTGTCTGCTATTTGCAATTGTTTAGCAAGACTCCCTTACTATAGAGTGTTTGACTTATTTTTCCAATATATAAATAAAGTATTTTGCTATGTGCAAGCACTTTCTCTGGTAATTACTGATGCACTTTGTTTCTTTGCTGGAGTTAATTGCTAATGCTCATAATAAGACTTTTCATATGCATGACATATAACATCGATAAATGTACCTAACTACTAAAAATTATGTGTTTGCTCTCATTTTTTAATGGCACTTCTCTTTATTTTAAAAACCAGATTGCAGAAGTGGCAGTTGTACACGATGTTGTGTATAGAAGGTTGACAGTTCTACAAAAGAGAAATTTTGCTTGTTTAAAATTAGTAATGGTATGAGAGTGATCATGAAAGCTTTATCATGCATATGCTCTAGGATCTATTCCCAGACTTGCTAATGGTTTCTTTTGGAATCTTCAAAAAGCATCCTGACTACCCTATCCTCATTTCTCTTTCTGTACTCACAATGGTCTTCACATGGATTTCCAATGCACTCATTCTCATGTGACATGCAATGTTTAAAGAAAGATATGCAGACACTCCATGTTCGGTCACTTGTACTTCCTCCCAGTCATGGAACAGGGAAGCAGCTCTATATCTGCAGAATCCCCGGTTCTCAAATGTGAGAACTAATTTTATAAGGTCAATACCATAACAGGTAAGTTGAATAAAGTAATTATCATATTTTATAAATGGTGACAGTGAATATAAACTCAAATAAACTGAAAGAGGGCAGGCTTAGATTAGATATGACGAAGGAATTATGCACTATGAAGGCATTAAGTGCATAATGGGTTGCCCAGAGTAGTTGTGGATGCCCCATTCCTGGAAGTGTTCAAGGAAAGGTTGGACGGTGTCCTGGGCAACCTGGGAGATGTCCCTGCCCATGGCAGGAGGGTTGAGACTAGATGATCTTTAAGGTCCTTTCCAACACAAAGAACTCTATGAAACAGCACATTATTTTAATAATATTTATCTTAAAAACAACAACTGAAAAATAATTACTGTAAATTTTAAGTTGAACATTTTTTAAATCTAATGTAAGATGATAACTTCTAAGAATGCCAACATACTGCTGCTCTACTTTAAATATTTAACTGCTTTTTTCAGGATGAAATCTATATGCTTGTACTATACTGCAGTAGTTTATGATCAATACATTTCATTATACTTAATTCACACACTAAGATTAGAAACCCTAATTTCCTATTTCCCTGCAAGTCACTTGACAAATTATTGAGTTTAAACATAAAGCCATCTCTCAGATTTAAATATTTAGAATACAATGATTCATATGACTATCAGTATATTGCTATTCATATGAGAACATGAATATGATATCTAACAATATCTACAGCAATTTTAAGATATTTTGAACTCTGCTTTCTAGAAAGTATTTTACTCTGTCTTACCTAAAGATCTGCATCTTTCTGTATCTGACACAAACATTTTTACAGAGATGGATTCATAAAAGTTACTGGTGCGAACCCAAAGAGGAACATTATTATATTAACAATAATTAATACTATTAAAAAAACAGTAACTAAAATAATTCAAAGTGTAAATTTCTAAGCACAGGTGGATTTCATCGATGCCAAAAAACTTTTCATTACTTGTTTAAAACAAGGATTTACCCAAAGCAAAATTTATTTACCTTCATGTTTCAATTTATTTTCCTGTTATAAGAGTTTAAATTTTTGGAAGGCCACTTAGCAGCACAGAAATCCCGATCATAACAACATATGTTGTTCAGCTACATTTACCACAGTTTATCTTATCAATGTATGTTGGGACTTACAAACTATACAGATGAATTGTCAAGTGTTTGAAGCTGGATGTGCACAAGAAGTCACAACTCGCTCTGTAAAGCTCTTTAAACATTTCAGTTTTGCTTAAACTGAGTTTCTAACTATTTAGTTTCTTTTTAGTAACTATTATACTTAAAGAGCAGCTACAAATAGGACAGAGGGCCCTCCTCTTCGCAAAGTGCCAAAACAGAGAAGACAGGCAAGAGGGGAAAAGGTAAAAGTTGCACTGGAAGAGGTTTTATCTTGATATACGAAAGTATTTACAGTAAGAACAATCATTTGCTGGAACAACCCCCTTAGGGATGTGCAGGCTTTCAAGAAGTGACTGAGCAGGGTGTTGGACAATCTCACCTTGGATCCCCTTTGCACAGAAGTGCAAAGAAATATCTCATTCTTTACATAGATAAATCAATTTATGGATTACTTGCTTGCTCAGTATGACTGACCTATATTGTGTTTCTGAATTAAAGTGCTATACTTAAAACATTCTTTTAAACATTCCTATAAATTACAATTACCCCAGAAAAGAAATTTATCAGAATTCTGAAAAAAAAAAAATAAAAAATACAAAGACCTGATTGTGGGATAATGTATAAACTATTTTTACAGTAAGTTGACATCTTGGGGTCAATAAGTATCAGTGAGTGGGCTGAAGTATCCCCAAATGAGAGTACGACTATGTTCTCTTTTCCTCCTTTTTTAGTTTTTTGTGTAATAAGAAAAATACATAAGTGAGCACACTGCTTTCTTAAAAGTAATGATGTATCCTTCTGAACAAGCCTTTTACTTATATATTTTTATATAAGAAGGAATGATTCAAAAAATAGTTACCAGGAAAAGCAACGTTGAATAAATATAATTTCAGAGAGATGGCAATATGTCTTAAGAATGATGGTATGTCCCTGAAGTCTTGTTCAAAGACAGAAAACAAATTAAGAGACTCTTACAATAAAAGTCCATTAAAATTATTTACCTTTACAAGGAAAAGAGCGAAGGAAAGGACTTTAATGTTTTTAAAAAATTTTTTAATAATCTGTTTAAGAGGGAGTTTTGGCATGGGAGAAGGCAATGGCTCCATTAGAGAATCAAAAATATCTAGATTGTGAGAACTTCTGTTTGGCATTATTCCCAGAGCACAAAGCCACACACAAATAAATTCCTTACTATAGGCTTTATCCCAAACAGGGGGATTCTTTTCTCTCACTAGGATCTTTCCTTCAAATCCTGGTCCGACAAAATTCAAATGACTTCTTACTTTCATAAATGGTTTAAATTACATCATCAGTTTAAAATGAAAAAAAGTTCAATTTTTCTTCTATCTGTCACTATGCTTAGCAAATTAGATCATTCCTACTGAAAGTTACTAGGAAAAACACATATACCTTTCTCTCCCTCTTTTTTACTTTTTTTTTTTTTAAATTTTCATATGGCAGCATCTCTAATATGACTTTCAATATTAAAAACGACACTTTTATTTCTGCTGCTGTGAGTTAAGGAAAAATACAGAAAGGAGGAGAAGGGTCCAATATAAATGGCAGAATAAAAGGAGAAGACAGTGTTATAAATCCAAACAAATTTCAGATGGCAGCAGCAGGACTAGCTTTTGAATGTGCTTTTGACTTAATTTTTCACAGCATACCCTTTATACTGTTTATATTTCAGCAACAAGTATGCAGAAAACAGCATAATTTTCCCAGAAAATGCTGTCACAAAACCAATGGAACAATTACTGCATCTCCCTCTCTTCATTTTAGAATGAATACACAAAACAGCAACAATTCTTTCTAAATAACATAGTTTGAAATGTTCGGAATGTTAAAGGCTGATTCTTTCCTCAAACTGGTCTACAATTCAAGTCCCTATCAAAGATTAGATTTTCAAGTAAGAACTACTGTACTTTTTCTCAACCTTCACAATTTTTTTCTTCAAACCTCTACAAAAACCTTTCTACAATCCATAAGATACAACAGAGAACACAACTGTTGCCTATTATGATGACCATTAAAGTCTCATTATTTTCTTTTGACAGTCTATTATATTTATGAATTTATTTTCTCATCTTACACTGAACCACAGAATATCTCATGTTGGAAGGGACCCATAAGGTGAAACTCCCTGCTCTTCACAGGACTACCTAAGATTAAATCATATGACTGAAAGCACTGTCCAAATGCACCCTGAAGTCTAAAAGGCTTGGTGCCATGACCACTTTCCTGTGGAGCTCTCAGTGAACAATCTTTTACTAATGTCCAGTCTGAATTTCAGATCCAAGACCTTGGTGGGATGAGAATTTTTTCCTAACCTGTCTCCATTCTGTCTTGGAATTCAGAATTTACTGCTGCCTCCTGCTGTGTCAGAATCATTGTTGCTGGCTATGAAACAACTTGAATGATAAAACTAACAAGGGTAAAGATTGCACTTCTGAAGTTTTTAGCTTCAAACATACCAAACATATCACAGAAGTAGCTCTTTGATGATGAGTTTCACTTCGATTTCCATGGGGCAAACCTTGTAATTACTATTTCTAGACAACAATATTACATAACATACTGCTAAAAAAAGTAGTACAAAATCAGAATTTTTCAAAATAAAATGAAGATCATTTTCACAACAGTAAAAAATGGAAATTAAAGAGTAAGGTTTTTTTGAGTTTATCACACTACCTTCTTCCAGGATGGGTCTCAGCACAACAAATGGGATTTCTTGCAATGGTTCCATGTGTTTGTGTCCAGCACTCATAACTTTTATCTGGGGCAAGCAGACAACAAGTGTGCCAGGCATATTGGCCTGTCCATGGTACCAGCTTCGCACAGTCCCAGGAATGTCACCCGATACAATAGTACTTGGAGAAGGCAGGCTATCATTTGGAAGGAATACACAACAAGATTGCACTTCGAGCTGAAAAAACAAAGCCAAGAAAGATCCTCAGAAATAGATTATTTCCCCCCACCACTGGAGAGTATTCATCTTGGTACACAATCTGAAGTTATTCATCCATCACAACTGATTGAAAATAGTCTTAACTTTTAGTTGAATTAAGAGGAAAGATGACACAAAATGTTGGAAAACAACATATTCTTGTAAATTATGATTATGGAAGGGAGAAGAAGGATGAATTTGCTCTGTAAATTAATCAGAAAGGTGCTGCCATATAAAGGGAACATACATATATCTACATTTCAACAGCTTTTTACAAGTGCAATTGAGTCAGAAAATGTTCTCACAATAAAGCTGAGAAAGTCCTCCTCTTTTAGCAGTTCATTAGCTTTTGTTAGCAATAGCTAAGTCTCTGGAACTAGTCAACATTTTATATGCTGTTACTTTTTATACAGAACTGTTTCAGGGAAAATTCTGTCTTTACTTAACAGACAACAATAATGAGCATATACAAAAAGGTTAATCATTAGATAAACCAGGAAAAATACAAACTTTAGTGAAAAAATGACTTTTAAACAAATGGAGAGGTTGGCAAAGTTTATACAGCTTTTGTCTTGTTTTCATTGCAAATGAGAAGTAGCATATACGTTTTTATATGAAATAGCATTTTTCTATTCTATATTTTCAAGCA
Source organism: Lepidothrix coronata (assembly GCF_001604755.1). Lineage (NCBI taxonomy): Eukaryota > Metazoa > Chordata > Aves > Passeriformes > Pipridae > Lepidothrix > Lepidothrix coronata. Next base: position 1,524,687 of record NW_016690195.1, on the reverse strand, counting down.
ATATTTTTACCCTGGAGCATTTCTGACCATTTTGACACCTTCTTATGAGTTTCTAGCAAGGCTGAGTGAGCCCAAACCAAGAACTCAACTCATTACAACTTCTTCACTGAGAGCTGGTGTAAGCTGCAGGCTGTTAGTCTTCCTTGGCTCTTGCAAATACCATTCTGGCACCTGGATTTCAAATAGCTCTAACAGCCTGCACACTTGAATGCTTTGTTAAGCAAATACAAGCTATGAGTCAGTTCATTTCTTCGCATTGCTTGGAAAAGTCTAGCATACAGAATGTTGGACAAGATGTTATTTGTAGCTGTGATTAAAACATTTATTTGCTGTAAACTTACATAACAGTCTTTTAATTTGACATCATTAAAGACAGCACAGCTTAAAAGCCATAACCAAGGTTTGTACTTCATACTCTCCCCTGAAGGATATTAGGCCCTTAAGACCACAATAGTGATTTGCAATAGAGCTGAATTCCCCAGCACCATAAGCACTTTGCCAGTCTACCGAGGAGAACACAGATATTCATCTTTATTTCAGCATTTTTGTGCTCTTTTGCTTAGACAAACTGACAAGAATTCACTGCAAAAAAATATAACTAGAATTTTGCAAAAATAAATACATTATTACATGAAGTCTGTGTTTGTTTCTGGTTTTAGAACTGTTTGAGTTGTAAAATGAAGTTAATTACATCTTTGATAAGTAGTTTATTGATCCAAGGTTGCAGAGTATACTTTATTTATACTGGATGAAAAGCCAGGGTGTATTGTTACAGATGTAATAGATTTGGACTTTTTTTTTAAATGGTAAATTAGTCATTGTGTCAATTTGCAAAGATTTTTACAGTGACATATTAGATGATTTTCTGGTCTATCAGTAATACGTTGCAGGTCAAGCCATTGTGGGATAATGATAAATCGATTGCAAAAGAACTTACGATCAGTATAACTATTGTTTTATCTGTGCATTTGCTGAGTAAACAATTTATAAAAAATCATCCATTCTTCATATATATATATATATATATATATACACATACATATATCTATATCTATCTCCATGATGATTAACATCAAATGCTGCCAGGATATACAAACCATGTGGCAGTAATAATCCAAAAATTTCACCAACTTGAAGAGATACTATACTTTGTCACATTACGAGTAGCAGGATCTACAGGACACATTTTACAAAGCACTCTTTAGAAGAGATCTCAGTACTTGGTATAGAGTTTTTGCACTTCATTTACAATTCAGTACAGCTTTGTACTAAAGAAAAGTTCTTCAGATTACTTTTGTTTTATTTTACCTTGCCTATCAAGAATACTGAAGAAGAATCACAACAGTTTCACTCCTTTAAACTCCTGATGGAAATTCCTTTTTTACACAAGCAGCTCTTTGTCATTTATTTTCAAACAACTGAATGGGGGTTGGGCCAGGAGTTTTAGTGGGCTTTACATAATAGCATCAGGCCCTCCATATGTGTGATATATGCATTCAACCTCCTTAACTAGACCAGCAGCAGCTCAGTACAAGCTCCAAAGGAGGTAAAGGCCTCTGCAGACGGTCAAGAACTCCTCCAGGAAACCCACAAAGGGCAGTGACCCAGTGAGTATGGATGCCTGGAACTCTGATCACACAATTAACACTTGAATAGTAGGTGTTTTAAGACTCAGTTATCAAGGAACAAAGAAAGCTGTGCATATAAGGAGTCTCTTGCACACCCTTCCCACTGTATGCCATTTGACTATGAGCCAATCACTTTATCCCATAAAAAAGGCAGACTAAGTGAACCTCCTCTGAGCTCTCCCTGCCAGGCAGCATGGCTGCACAGCAGTGATGTCTCCTTGAACTGGGACATCTACAAACAATGGATCTCTGGATGAGGTCAAGTTTTCTTGAAATTGCAACTGGACTGCACACCAGTTAACTCTCCCCTTGGGCTGGGATGCCTCCCAGTGTTTTGAGTGTTTGATCTGAGACTGAAAGATCCTTCTGTACCCAAGGCACAGAGATCCCTTATTTGCAACAGATCCTCAGTAAGCTGCTGATAGCATGTTAAATTAATACTAATGAAATCCATGTAGTTAATTCCTTTAGACATAGTCTCAGACTTTGACAGTGGTCTAAGATTACACCAAGCTGCACCTAAGTTCCAACAGGACACTTAGAAAGTAAGGACTCTTAAACACTGAAAGTTGTGACTCAGTGGGAGGACTTCCTTACTCTTTGTATTTTTCTATCAAATATAAACTGTCCTCCAGGTTTGAGACTAAGATCAGACCTAGCTGCACCTAAGCTCCATCAGAGGCTTAAGCAAGCAAGGATGTCCACTCTGAATGACTCAGCAGGAGGGTTATCTCACCGTTTTTTGTATTCAGCCTCCATGTAAATAATGCCAAATTTATTCTATTTTCCTTTTGATGTTTCACCCATGTAGTAAGTGATAGAATGAACACTGCTATTGAACTTTGCCAAGTTGCAAAATTCCACGTTTTAGAGAATATTATGCAATTATTATGATCACACAAGAAATTTATAACTTGTATGCAAAAGGATCCAAAAAATGCAAAATTGAATAGCACCTGTTGAACTTCTCAGAGGCAGATTCTGCTTATGCACAATTATCAACTTCAATGGAATTTGTGTACGTTTATCCTACTGAATCGGGAGATCTTTCTACTTACAAATTCCAGTAAAGGAATGAAGAGTACACCTAAAAGGATGGAATTATATGTTGGACAAATGCGAGAATGTGAGCTACAGATTGCTTCACCAATCGGAAAGTGTTTTAAAATATATGTAATCCAAATTCTTAAAATTAAACTACATTAATAGTATATATTAAAGCTATCATATAAATCTTTTTACACTTTTCAAATAACTGTTAAATTGTGTGCCTAAAATTGTGAATTTAATGTAAGATGTGACTGATTTATGTAACTGAATATAAATCTGCAGCAGTAAATCTTGCATTAATGTAAGGATCTGACAATCCAAGGGAAAGAAAATGAAGTAATCTGCCAGTAAGAAGTCCTCAAGCTGGGGGTCAGATCCTGTTCATGGAAACCATCTGGTTGGGACCCTCCAAGCCACACCAAACACAAATGATCTTTTAAAAAAATATCCTATTCATTAATGCTTCGCAGCTGCACTGAGTGTTACTTCATTTTTCCATGGCAACATCCTTTCTGTTTCAAGGATCTTATTTCAGTTTTGGTAGCAACATGTTCGTTTGCCAATACTGAACACATTCATGTGTTAAAGAGAAGGAATTATTACAAATTCTTGAAACAGGATCATCCCCTATTTTCTTTTCTATTATGTCAAGGCCTATACATGCTAAATAACATACACTAATGATAAGCCAATGAAGTAAGCAGTATTTTCCCTTCTAGTTTTTAAAAGCTATGCAAAGCATATTGCTATATGCTTCTATTAATATATGAGCCTAAAAAAGTCCAATGACTTTAAGACTTTTGTATAAAGAGGAAAGTTACTGAAAAAAACTGAGCATTTTTAATTCATATTTTATAAAAAGAGAATGTTGCTCTTTAGAGAGAACACTGATATAAATACTGCCGAAGAATTAGATCTTCCTGAGCAGAGTGGGTGGAAGGGAAACAAAACAAGTGACATGCCACAGTTATCCTGCACAAGTGCAACAAAGAGAGAGAGGTTGTACATGAGTCTTTACGGCCTTTCATGGTAGTGATACCATAAGGAGATTCCCTTCCATAACCCACATTTTATAGTTACATAAAACAATTAGAGGCACCAAAGATTTTCTACAAGGTGACACTTGTATAAGGGTGTCTCTCCTGAGAAGTTGCCTCTCTCCTCATCATCCCACATATGCTCTTGGCAGGAAAGCCAATGTGTTTTTCTGGGACTTTCAAGTACAGAATATCATCTTGCAATGACTCCCAAAAGTGCCGAGAACTACTATTACACGTCTCACGTAGGGGTTCTGTGTGCTCAGCGTTATAAGAGCATAGCTCAGACTCTGACATCCAAATTAGTTCTACCCATTTAGACCATCCACAGTTGAGCCAGAGACGCACCATTTGTCAGAATTTTAAAAAGCAGGACAGAAATTTGTGTTTTGAAGTTATACAGAAAGTAAAAATTATATAAATGGAAAGCAGAACACATGAGTAAGAGAACTAAGCGAGGAGGCTACCTGCACATAAAAATGAGTATAATATGGATCAGCTGTATTTTCTTTGACCACTTAAAACACAGTGTCTTTGTACTACATAGTATTCCTGTTTTTTTCTAAGAAAAGTTTCAAGCCTTTTAAGAAGGTTTTATTTAGTTATAGAAAACTCAATTTTTTGTTGGTTTGTGGTAAGTAACCAACTTAAGAAACCATCCTATCTCATAACTGCTGAATAACTGCTGTGAGCTGTTACTGCTAAGTTACAAGTCACAGAATCTCTTTTTGAGCCCTGGATAAAGACACTGTTCGAAGAACAGGAACTGTTGTCAATTCCATCCTTCCCTTTCTGGCCTTTCAAGGCTTCACTCTGACAAAAATTTTGTACAAGTTATATGTTTTAAAGAAAATATTATTTTCAATAATTTCAGGGAACAGACTTTTTTTTTTCAAATAAATTCAGGGGAATTTAAAGGCATGTGGCATATCTAAGTTTTATAAGTAACAATTACACTCTTATTTAGTTGGCATTCATTGCAACATTACTCATTAATTCATTTACTTTTAATACAGATCCTTCATTGTTCTCACTGGAATTCTGCATTAACAGCCAATTAAAATTAATTGTGTTTATACTGCTTCACAATTTTAGCAACTATTAGTATGAAGAACATGTGAAAAATGAGTATTATTCTCCTATACAGCGTAACGGCCAAAAAGACTTCAAGGCTGCATATAAAATCCTACAACGACTAAATAATAAAACAATTTTTTATAGTTAAGTATGAAAGTCTTCTAACTTACATACTAATAGCTTACCACAACTCCAATGCACAAAAATCTTTATGCAATATTCTATCAAGAGCAAGCCAGGGCTAGGGCTAAGCAAGTACCAGCTTTGGATCCAAAATAAACTTTCTAGTTACTTTGGTTCCAAACTCATTTACTTACTCAAACTTCTACTAAAAGAATAATCCTTTGATGATTTTAAGTTATGAAGTTCAGTTTTATCTGATGACAACTACAGACTTTTCTGTTCTACAATGATACTACTAAAATATCCAGGAACATAAAAATTAGCTTTAAAAAAAAAGCCACAGAGTTTAAGTGCTCCAGCATTTAACCAGACAAATTATTCTAGAGATTTGCCTTTTTCATGCCAAATAATAATAAAATACAGAAAATCTATATTAATTTAACCTATAAATATACTTATATGTGTTTAATAATATGCACATTATGTTTAATAAAATAAAATTGAATTGAAAAACAGTCATAACCCTCATCTTCTTATCCTCTATATATTACCTTGCACGAATTTCCCATTTAGGCTGGTATTGAAGGAAACAAGCTATACAAATGGCATTTGTGTCTTGAAAAACATATTTAAATAAAATAGATGTAGAGACTACCAGCAGTAATAAAAAGAACAGCAAGCATATCTATAAATCCTTCATATTTTACTAAGAACTACTGCATATTTTTGTGGAAGCACTTTCTTGAACTTTTCCTGTAAGGTTTCCTTGGAGTCTTGAAACTTTTCAGTGATAATATGCAGTATCTTTCTAGCAAGATACTGGCAAATTCTTTACCAAGTACAATCAAAGCACAAGGATGAAACACACTAGAAGTGTGTAAGGTACTGTATCAATTCATAAGGGTGTTTAATTTCAACATACATAAAAACTAAAAATATAATTTCATAGTCATAATGATAAAAATAGAAAGCACAAGTACTCTACTAAAAAATCCTGTAAAAAGTAAATAAATCTAGAACCTCAAATACTAGAAAAAGTGCCCAATACAAAAAACCCTCTGCAGTATTAGCTCTAATCTGTGAACAAATTAGGTCAGAGCAGCAATATATTATGAATTACTCACTGAGAAAACCTGTGCCTATCACTGCCACCAGCTTTCATCTCCACAAAAAAACCCATTACCTTTCTTTTTTTTCTATCTAGTAACAAGCAAACTTCATTTTTAGCTGGTTGCTTAGCTGGAAAACAAGCAAAATACTCATGAAACAATGATGAAAGATATGGCTGAAAACTAAATAGAGTTAATAGGAAGCATCTCCTCAACTTCATGATGTTCTGCAGTCAGGTCACAAGTCTCAAGTTCTTGCTCAGGCAAAACTTGAACTTTCAAACTTCCTAATACTGTGAATAGTAAGTCCTTTCTACATAAAAAAGAAGTAACACAGATACAGGTTCTGGGATGAACCTGTATATAAATAAATACATTTCTTGGTAGGAAGAAGGAACAGGCATTCAGTGATTACTTTCTATAATGTTGGGGTTTCTTGTGATTTTTTTTTCTTTTTTAAACAAAACCAGTTCTGGTACTATATACTGGTGTACCATAAAATACCAAACCCATAGAATGCATGGTTCAAACGGCACAGGTTATAGTAGTTCTGAATTAGGGTTATTTCCCAGTAAGCACTCGATAAGTACTGGGGACACCCTTAATTCTAGCATTTCTAAGCGATCTAATATTTGTTCATGCAATCTTAACAGTGGACTTCTAACACAGCATCAATACTGCTACATGAATAGCCTGCTCTTACTGATCAGCAAACACCACCTAGAGCAGTATAAAACAAAATGCTTTAATCCAAGCAGCCAACTACTTGTCCTTTTTGACAAGGTAGACAAGTAAGCTGCTGAGCCTTCACTGTATAAGAGCATATTGTACAATACACCCTGAGAAAGTATTTATTGTATATGCTTTCCTCAAATATTTTTAGAAAAGAAGGCAATCTTCAAATCTAACTACAGATACAAAGGTGTATATTTATGCTTATAATACAGAAAAGTGTGACAAGCAATTTTTCTTCATATATTTTTTTTAAGAATCTTTCCCTTGAATACAACAAAGTATTTCAAAACCCAATATTCTAAATCTAAAGCATTCTTTGCTTAATTTACCCAAAATCTGTACTTTATTTTTCATTCTCTCAGACTTTGAAACTACTGAAATAAGACAATAAAACTAAGAGCTCCTTTAAAAACCCTCTAATAAAAAGCACTAGGATGCATAAAACGTATCATAAAGTTTGGAAAGACATAGTTTTTTTTTCACTTCCTTTTCATCTTACCTGAAGTGTAAGGCACTTAACTGCATTCCACACTATTCCAATAAATTCCTTCATTCTTTCCTCAGGACTTCTGCAACTTTCAGATGAGTTCAGCATGGTTTTCACAGGAAGTGACAAAGGACGAGATTCTAATGCAAACAACAAAACTCAGTTACAAAAAGAATATCTAACTAAATAATATACTTACTGATGAGCAAAGAAAAATATTATTTATTTAAAATTCTAGAAGAGATTTTTTTTCTCACTATGTATATCTCACTGTGGACATGATAATAATGTCTCTATTATTGGTTTTAAACCTGGCAATACAACTGTATTGGTTAAGCCTCATGAGAAATGCAATGCAATGAAATTAAAGGCTTAAACTTTTTTAATATAAACTGCTACAAAAATATTATAAAGAATGTTTGCCCTAAACAAATTAAGATAATTTGCAAAATGTGATAACCTATTTGGTGATGGAACAGAAATCCCGGAGGTTTTCACATACTTCACTGCCAGTGTCATCTAAAGGTTTCACCTTTCTAAAATTGTAAGAAGTGAAAGACAGCCCATATTATATTACAGCCTTTGTTTTCTAAAAAAATTCCAATAAAAAACTTTACTATGTTTCAAGAAAAGGCATAAAAATTAAACCATTTTCTTACTTTGTCAAGATTAAAGGTATGAAATATTTCAGTAAAATTCAATTTTTTCTAGTAAAAAGAGAAATTTTCTTAAATTGTTAATTATTTCATAACATGAAAATATTTTACATAACAGAAGCATTAAATTGAATATGAGCATAGTATAACTTTACAAGAAGACTGAGTGGTGCATAGTTCCTTCTGACATCTTCTACTGAATATCCTTCTCCTTATGTTTTGGGATACCCACCAAACTATTGTCAGTTTCTTGAACATTTCTAGATTTGTCCTACATGTTTTTGAACTGACAAAACTGCAGGAATAAAATATGAGATCTTCATGACTTAAATTTAAACTAAATCTAGATCAGCACAGGTATGACAATTTACGTCTATCAACTATAGAGATAAAAGAAATCTGTAGCATGCAAATTACAGAAAAATTCTTCAAACAAAATTATGCTATCAACTGAACTGAGGTGAGCAAAAATATAAGATCCTTGATATGCATCACTGAGTCGTCAGTCAGTTTAATCATGCAATGAAACATGCAGAGATTTAAAACTGAAACATCTAAGAGGTGAATTTCTGCCAAGAGCGTGCAGTGTTAATGCCACAGGAAGAATGAATTTGTGACAATTTCCCTGTCAAGACTAGATTTGATTATTATTCTAGAAAAAATCCTCTCAGATATTCCTGGCTCCAATTATGGATATCTTAGAAGGATAAGGAATGAAAACTGGCTCATGAGAATGTAAAATCCATGACATTTCATGATTGTTTGTTGTCGGTTATGCTGGAGAGACAAACATGTAAATTGTTCATATGGAAAAGCAGTATGCTGTAACTTTTTCATAATACCTTCTCCCATGGACACTTATGCCATGAAATAAGTCTTCCTTCCACAGTATGAATGGATTCAGTTCAAACAGACATTCAGTGAAGAATAGCTGTTCTGCTTTACCTTCTTACTCTACCTCAGTTCACACCATCTTCTTTGTAGGCAGGCCCTACACTACACATACTACAAGGTAAGAATTAGGAACAGCTTGAGTACCAAGAAATATTAAAATAAAAGAGTTTTTGAAGCATAGAACTCTATATCACAAGTGTGGATAAGGGTGAGAACATTATACAAAGTCACTGGGAGACACTGGAAATCTCACAGGTAGGATGCTTCAGGTCAGGACGAATAGATAAATACAATGGAAACCAACACATTCTATAATGCAATCAGCAAGGACTGTCAACATCCTATATCACTGAACAAGTACATCCCTCATGAGTGGGATTTAAGCTAGGTTTTGTTCCAATCTTCTATGTTTTATTTGCAGGGAAACACTCTGCTAATTCTCTCTCATTTAGGGGAGTAGCCAGAAACAACAATCTGTGAATTAAAAATAAAATTTGCTGACTAAAGTACCACTTGTTTCTCTTCATATGTGTAACTGAAACCTGCAAAGCTGATAAAAATTCCAGGAATATCCATGATAGTAAATAGCCTCACTGTAACCTCTCATGCTCAACCAAAAGACAAAAAAAAAAAAAAAGAAGAAAGTCTCAAAACCCAACAAAGAGAGAAGGAACTATTCAACCAGAAATCATGGAAAATAGAAAAGAAATAAGAAGTGTGTCACATAGGGGAAAGAAGAAACAAGCATAAAAGTAACTTGAAGAGAACAGAAGAAGTCTTCTGTTAATTTTTTTCCTGCCTTGGTAAATCCCAGAGTTTTGCCTGAAGGGATGCTGGGACAGAACAATACCTTAATTCCCTGTTGGGGAAGGACATCAGTAGATGACACTTGCTAAGAGCCTGTCAAGTGTGGTTACCATGTGTGTTTGGCTAGTCCTCTATAGCAGACATGTAGACTGGATCAGCTCCATCTGTCTTGGTAGGAAGGTTAATTTCCTAAAATAATTATGCTACTTAGCTACTACTGAATTGAAAACCTCAGGACATTTCCTGGCACTGTAATCAGCCTTGTGTTGAAGCCAGATGCCAGTCAGCAACCACTAGATAGAAAATAAGATTTGTATGAAACACTTGGAAATTTATGAAAGGGGAAAACCCAAACCAACACAATGCAGGGGGTGCTGCTTCAGGTTGTACAAGTAGAAGTTTTAAGAAAACCAGTGTACAGGAACATAAAATATTCCTACTCTCATCTTGCAGTACCATATAACTGGGATACCCATAACTGGTATTTTTGCAAACATATACACATAAATTACAGAAGCTGCCACACTCATCATCAGTTTCAGAACGCATTAGTAATGAACAGACTTTTTGAAAAGGACTGATCAGATCAATCAGGATTGATCTGCCAGAAGGAGCAGTTTTCCTAATTAATATATTATGATTAAAATACAGAGGGAGTTAAAAGTGGCAATATTGCAAAATTAATCATTAAAGTACTCGCCTTGTAGGAGAGGCCACCAAGCCAAACCATAGGTATAAATTCTAGTTAGAGGTGTCTTTCTTAGATACACGCCTCCTTCTTTGTGTTTTTTAGACTACGGGGAACAAGCTGTTTTACAAGTCTGATCCATAATATACATACGTTTTGAAAATAAAAAGATTTGGGAAAATGATGCTATTCTGTGCTATTAATATTCAGTGATCTAAGGAACAGAAAAGGGAAAAGAAAACTTTTGAACTGTGAAGATTTTGGACAAATGGACATTTCCTAAAATAAATCAAAGCAAAAAAGACAACAGATAGAGATATTCCACTACTGAATTGAAGAATAACATAGTGATAATATGTACTCAGTGCTGGCCTTGCTCTTCCAGTTCCTTCTCTCTCCTTATGGCTAGCAATTAAACTGAAGGGAGGTAAAATACAATGCTAATACCTTATTCCTCATTTCTATGTGGTACAGATCTATCATGTCTCATCTCTGTGGCACAAAAACCCTCATTTTTCCTGCCCCACTGCGTGCCTCAGACACCTGATGCATTAAGAAGTCAGCAGCTTCTTTCTGATTGGAAAAGGTTATCCTGCTGCAAGCAAACCCATACTTTCAGTAATCCCCAAAAGCTCAAAGAGCTCCTACTTCAAGACAGGTCCACAGACAGACACCCACAGCAGAAACCTGCGTCTGTCATATGACCTCAACAAGCTGGGTAAGCTTTCCTTCTCACATAACTTCATCTGTCATACAGCTTCTCACACATCAGAAGGGAACTAAGCTGAGGAAAATGTTGCAAGCTAGCCATAGCTACTAAGAAGCTATGACAGCAAAACACATGAACATTATTTAACAGTATTTAAAGGAAAAAAGAAAACAAAGGAAAAGTGGTCTGCACAGTGTCAGAGTACTCATTGGGATTTCTTTAATATGTATTCAGTTTCATGCATTAGACATGGCTTTCTATTAAAAAAACCCACAAAACTAAGGTGTTTGCAACAAATGCAAGCTATTAAGGAACTGATCAAGGGTCTAAGGCATTAGAAATGAGATCAAAATGCAGTGGAGGAAAAAAATTAAAACTTCAAATGACCTTGGAAAAAACCAAAATGGCCTACAGATATATATGTATGTATGCATACATATTTTTTTTTACAGAGGATAAATTGGTTTCTTTATATGCAAAACAAAAACCTGTATTTACCAATTTTCTGAACCACCAATACTTTTCAGAAGTCTTTCAGAAATACTCACATTTTATTTTTGCAGTGTCGTAAGAGAAGTTATTCCCCATATCTGGATGACTGATATTTGAATTATTCATGTAACTGGTATTTTTTTTGTAAGGATAGACTCTGATAATTACTTTTTAAAGTTTGCACTCTTCATCGGGATGCTTCTAAGCTTACAAAAATATGTGATATATTTGCTGGCATACTGCATAGTATTTGCAGCCTTTGAGCATTTTTGCATTCTACTTTACTAATAGTAAAGATAATACATTACTTTTATCTACCAAGATGATAACTGAGCCACACAGTCCCTGACAACCCGCGAGAGCGAGTCCTTTATACCCAGGGAAATGGAAGCAGAGAGGTGTAGTGACCGAACTTGCACAGCCATTTGATGAGTTAGCAGCAGAGCAAGTGTTAAAATACAGAGGCTTTTAATATACTGTCAGTAAACAAAGACAAGTGTGATATTAACATTGTTATGCAACCAGAAGGGATCTTTCCGTGTGAAAGTGTGTGTTGGCTAGGGAATGGCTGTCGTCAGCATTTTCTCCCACCAAATTCTTAATGATTGCAGCACTATTTCTGGCAAAAAATACCTATTTAGTCCTGGGAACAAAAATAGAAAAGCACTGACACTTTCGTACAAATCAATAACAGCCACTCAGAGGCCAAACTGAGCTACTATATTAATAATTACAGAAATGTGACATATATGTGTTCATATCTAAAGTCTATGCCTGAATTTTTCTTAATATCACTTACCATTCCAAATACAATTTATACTATGAAGTAAGAATTTCAGCCTTTTGATTTGCAGTAACTTCTGATATATGTGGATTCTGCCTAGTATTCTGCCTTATAAAAATACATGAAAAGTTACTTAGTCTTACAAATATAATCTAAAAATAAACAACTATTTTTTTCTCTCTCAGCATTGAATGTTTGATACAGAAAGAATGTTTGATATACTACACTGGCTTTGAGTTACTAATGTTTCTGAGATTCATACAGTTTCAAAATCCACACAGTGAACTGAAGAAATCATGCCACCACAACAAAAAGCCAAACATTTTACTAGCTGAAAAAACTCAGAATAATGCATTTTTGATATAGATATGTGATTGTCCAGCCATTTAAAACTTTCTACAAATCACCTGTGCCTTGACATCTTCCTTTTAAATAATCCTTTCAAGAACTAAAGCCCTTTCATAAAGATCCCAGTATTTTCAGGCACCCTAGGTAAAAGTGTTACAGACTTAAATTTCTATATTTTACTTAACCTATTTAGCATATTTTTAATTTCATTCATCTTCCCAAATTAATCATTATACATTTCCTAGTAGGCATGAATAAACAATAATCATTCAGTTCATTGAGCAGAAATAGTGACCTACTAATTCAAATACTTCAGATAATCCATTGATTTCTCACCAGACAGACTTCTCTCACATTTGCCAGGTTTTTGCGTTCCAATGCATTAGGTTCATTTTAGCATGAACCTAATTAAGCATTCTAGCTGTACTTTAAGGGAAAAAAAGCAGCTAGAAATTGCCAACAAGAGCTCTGTCCTTACTGGATTTCAGGCAATTTATACAGGACAGAGAACATAAGGGCCACCTAAGATAAAATTTTCAACTTCCTTGTTATGACATGGTCCTCTACCTGCTTGAAATACCAACGAATAGTAGACTAAGTGTGACTGAGTACTTACGAAACTTTCCAACTCTTTAATTATTTCCCTGTAAGAACAATAGTTTCAAAGAACAAAATACCAGTGTTCCAGAAACACAAGAGATTTTTTCCAAACTGGAGTGCTTTCATGTCCTATATTTCTCTCCATACGCACATACTCTTACGCAACACATCGACACTTCCTGCAGAATGAAACAACGCTGGATTCTCTTCTCAGCTCTGAACGTGGGACTAACACTGAATTTGTACTGGAATTACAAGACCAGTGAACTGTGTGACCTGCAGACCTAGTCCATGAAAAACACTGCCCCAAACCCCCTCACTGTTTAATTCTCTTTTGCAAATTTGTCCACCAGACAACTAAATGGAGCAATTGGGTGCTAGACAGTGATGAAAAGCACTTGCCTGCTTTTGCAGGCCTAATGTACACTCATGACATGGCTGAAATGCAGTCACCACCTGTACCATGGGCAAACATCCCTGCTGTTGCAGGGATCAGCAAAATTTTATGTGACAAGTGTACGTTCAGTTATGGATAAGGTATTCAGTTTTCAGATGCCTTTGTAACAGGTTATGGGGCCTACTATTATCAGAAATTTCATAACTTATGAGATGATACATTAAATTCCACTTACCTACCTGTTCTGTGGCTATAAGAAAAGTCAAATTTGAGGATTCTGAGTGAGAAAAAAATTAATAACCTTTTCAGCTCCTCTAAGTAGCTCCTTCCATTAAAGTATGCTCCTCATAATAAGAGCATATGTGAGACTACTGTTTCACTGTTACTGAAAAATTACATGACATAGTCACTGGGTTACATCTCACAAGACAGCATCAAATTTGTATCTGGGATATCACAGTTACTTCCAAACACTGATAGATGTTGCTGAAATTAAATTTCATTATATTGACTATAAAAAGACCTCTCTAGGAGGCGGTAAAAAAAAACCCAAAACCCAACAAAAAACCCCCCCACATCCTGATTTCATCTTTAATCATGGAAAATGTTACTATGTTTTGCAAACACCGTGAAAATAATTATAATAATTTAATAAATTTGAATTAAATTTATGGGTTATTTTAGTAATGACCAAGTACCCATCTTGAATGTGTGAACACAGGTACTTTAGCTGTAATCATTATTCAATGGTGTACACAAGACAGCTTTCAAAGACTGCGCTATTCATCTACTGCAGCCCGTACTATCTCCTTGTATAGGTATGCTACATATATTACATAATTACACACACATATAGCAATCATTTTGCAGCTATCCAGACATAAGAGCTATACCTCTATGCACAACTATGGGTCTGCAGATCACATTTTATTGAACTAACATGAAACTGTTGAATTGCTGAGAATGGGAGAAGTGGGTGGACAGAGAAACAGAAGTAAACTTTTTGTGATTATCTTTATCACCTTGCTTGCTCACAGCTACATCATACAAAATTTAAACCATATATTCTATTATCTTACTCTGTGGTTAAGGAGATTTATAAATAACTACAATTTGAGACTTAAGAACAGAAACCCTGGATTTTCACAGACAGATACCATATAAATAGTAGTTTTGCTTTTTTCCCATGCTTCATTTTTGGCAAGGTCTCAGCAGCCATTAACTAATAAACTGAACTCAAGATCGATGTTTTAAATCATTTTACAGCTGTGATTACAAACTGCTTTCATCTAGTACATAGGGTTGCTTTCTAGCAGTTCTCAAGGGAGTGACTGCTGAGACCATGCTAGACTTGAAAAGAATTAATTCAAAATTACCACCTGAATAGCATGATTTTAAGATGAAATCTCTTTCAATTTTAAGGACTATGCATATGTGCATATTATCAATGCAGGATCTCAGTTTTCTGACAATTTAAAACACGTGTAGCTAGAGCCTTGGCAAATAATAAATATGAGGCTTACAAGAATCATTGCCTCTTTACCTAGAATAGGTTTGTAGCATAGGTAGTCTTATATGTCCTAGAACTATAATCAGTGTGGTATTCCTGGTTTAAAACAGTGACACAAATAACGAATGAAAAAATACTCAGTCAGAAAGTAGGTGAAATTAGAAGAAAGGAATTGAAGTGAAAGAGGAACCCAGAAGAATTAGAAAGGAGAAGAATCACAGGCACTCTATTCTTAGTGCAATGAACTAAAGTCATATTTGCCATACTCCAACACATTATACAGCTGTAAAGAAAGAAATTGTGAAAGAAAGGATCAACTGAAGCTTCTCTGAGAACGAGATCTTACCTTTCACACTTCTATCTATCTAACCTTTTCTAATCACTGTAACTAGTGGCTTCATAATCAGAGCGCTTTTTTTTTGTGACACAAAATATGTATTAGCTTCTACAGACCCCTGAATCTTCCACCACAAAGCCAACTCTGACAAATGTGGCACAAGAGAACTCTACAGGCATGAAGTTGCAGAAGGGTACACAGAGAACAAGCCTGCGTGGCACTGCAGTGTGACATGACTCTCCTTTCTTTCTTTAATTAAGGGAAATCTGTGTGGTTTACTGCAGCAGGCAGAGCAACCATTTAATTAATTTCATACTATACAAGGCTTTCAGTCCTTGACATTCATTATAGGAGTCACATTTTTTTAATGTAAATATCAAATATTTCAGATATGTTACACCTGCCATTTTATCTCCAGAGTACAACAAACACATAAACATATTAAGACACAGGTGTGCTGGTTTTGGCTGGGGTAGAGTTAATTTTCTTCACAGTGGCTGGTATGGGGCCACATTTTGGATTTGTGCTGAACACAGGGTTGGTAATATAGAAATGTTTTTGTTATTGCTGAGCAGTGCTTACACAGAGCGAAGGCCTTTTCTGCTTTTTATACTGCCACACTGGCAAGGAAGTTGGGAGTGCCTGGGAGGTTGAGAGAAGACACAGCCAGGACAGGTGACCCAAACTGACCAAGGGGATATCCCATACCATGTGACATCATGCTCAGCATATATAGAGGGGGGAGGTTTGGAGTGATGGGGTTTGTCCTCCCAAGTTTTTCAGCTTTTACCCTTCTGATGTTCTTCTCACGCTACTGGTGGGGGAGTGAGTGAGGGCTGCATGGGGGCTGGCTGGGGTTAAACCACAGCAACAGGCTAGCCTTCATTCCAGCAGTTTCAGGCACAATGCATCTTAAAAATAAACCCAATAGACCCTCTGATAGGTGTAAGTAACTTCACTTAAAAAAACAGAAATCTTTTTCCAATCATTTTTTTAACAATTGACAATTAATGCAACCAAATTCAATACTCTCTTCTTTAAAAGACTGCTTCTAAATCAAAAGAGAAAATGCTTAGTCAATGTTCTCTCTTGAGAGAATTAGTACCATCACCTTTCTTTTCATAATATTAAACTCTGTGCTGCAAAATTGTTTAATAGAGAAGTCAAATATCTACTTAATCTCAGAAAATCCTCAGCACTTAGGCTAAACTTATTAGATAAACTAATTGAGTAAAGTAAGTGGTAATTAACAGAAATTAAATCTACAAATGAACTTTTAATTTTTCCAGAAATGTGTGTTGTACTAAGCAACTGAAAATAGATCTTGATATTTACTTCAGTCTAAATGTGGAAGGAGTTGAGATGCACAGAAACCCCTATTTTGCTTTTATGATGTTATTTATCATTTATAATTTCATTTTGTTATTCCTCACACACACACAAAAGCACACCAAAAAACAAAACTGACATCTATGGCCTTCCTAGATTTTGAACAATAACGTTTTCCTTTAGTAGACAATTCTAGTGTGATCCTTACTACAGAAAAGATAATACTCAAGGTGAAGAACAAAGGCCAAAAACCAAAAAGGTCTCCCAGCAAGGAGACTGGGACACTAATTTTCAAAATCCAGGTACAAAGCCACTTCTGCAAATCATATGCCTACTTTTTATAAATCAGTAATTAAGAAAAACTAATCTAGAATCTGTTTATGCAAATACCTGTGTTTCAATGTCAAATATTCGAAATTACAAAAGCTTCTCTAGTGAATTACAGTTTGTGCTTTGCAGGCACAGGTAGAATTAACCTCAAGAAGAAAAAATTATATCATTCATTATATTGATACAGTAGAATAGATGACAAATACAGTTAAAAGAAGAATATGCTTGATACAGTCATTTAATTATACGGGCATATATATTTCCCTACATATTAGGCATAAATGAAGGAAATGCATAAATGATTTGTAAAAATAAATGGATAAATGGTAAAAATGAAGAATATTCATAAATAAAATAGAAATCTTTGAAATGAATCTATTGTTTTACTACCAATGATAACACATCAACCCACTAATATTCAGCAAACAGATTTTCTGGTTTTAGCCCTTTTTATCAAAATAGGCCTTTATCCCAAAACAGCATTTAACTCTAACACTAATGGACAATACTGTAATCTTAGTTTCAGCAGACAACATCCTGAAGTACTTCGTGATAATCTGGAAATAAACCTCAATGCAAAGGAAAAGAGAACTTGCATAGTGTATTTCAGAAGGATCAATAAATGTTTCAGATGGACAGTAATTTTCTTTACTACTTTACCACTAGCAGACAGTACTATATGAATAAATAGACTAGAAATTTCCAGAAAACCATATCATCCTGATTAGTGATAACAAAGTTTCAGTTTAGACTCTTAAATGGCCAGAAAATATTCCTAAACTTAAATAGTTTCTTGAAGTCCAGAAACAGAAGCACGAAGAAATGCACTTTCTATGGGTGATTTTGAAAACAATGAATTTTAACTTTTCATGCACAAATCTTGACTTCCATACATGCCAGACTTTAAGCAATGCAAACAGACTGACTGAAATCAGGGATTAATCACAGTGAAGTCTGACAAAATTATGGACTAAGTATCAAGGCAATTGGCAGATATCCTACTGAAAGCAGCTCTCATTTATCTCATTTTAAAAAACGTATTATATGAAACTATTAGAGCCCCAAAGACAGCACTAAATGAAAATGAGAAGAAAAATAAACATGTATTTCAAAGTTATACATTTGATTATTTTTAATTCAAAAATTTGTAATTTCTTTAGAGTTGAAAGTTGTTCCACAGTATTTGCACAGCTGATGTGTGAAGGCATGTTACTGAGAGGTTGCAAATGCAGGAAGGCTAGTTTCAATTAAGTGATCATACCTGTTACTGTCTTTGTTTTGACAGGACTGCTGGCATACTCAGAGGCTTGATTTGATTGCTGCCTTGCCAAAGGTGCACTTCCAACTGATGCTTCATCCTCTTTTTTTCGAGTTACTGACACACCAAGCGGAACAGCTCCTACAGATTGCTAGAAAAAGAAGTACCTTGTGAACCACTGAAAACCAAAACATTAATATTGGATTATGACACTGTCATGAGAAGCATGTCAAACTACGTATTTTGAAATGTACAGAAGACAACTTGAAACACTGATTGGAGCACAAGTATTCTGAAAACCAATTATGAAACGCTACATTCGGACTTGCACCTCTAATTCTTAATTTCAGTCCTGTTAGTCTGAAGAAAAAAATCTATGATAACAAAAAACTGAAATATAACTAACTTAAAATACTATGGTTATTAGCCAGCCTAAATGCACATGAATAAACCTGGCTGATCACCAAAGTAAAATAATTATCTGAATGTTTAATGGAAATTGAAAAATTTTAGCCAGATATGAAGATCCAAAGAAATTTATAACTTTCATTAAGCTTCAAAATAAAATGGTCTTTGATATTTATACATTACTGTGCTTGTTTCTCACATTTTAAGTATAAAATTTAACTGACAACAACTGATTTTGAACTGTATTGTTCTTCATGCATATCTGCTCAAAATGTGACACTTACACAAAACCAAAGGCATTAAAACCTACTTTGAAGGACTGGATCATTATTTTAAGATTAGAAAAGAGCAATGTGTATTAATCCATGTGAGTTATAGAACTCGATGTCCACAAATTAATACAGTCTATTGGCTTTGTTTTAACTTTTTTTTATTAATGAAAGCTACAAAAGACAAAATTATTCAAAAAATTTGATCCTCAATGTTGCTGTCCACTTAGCTCTTGATATTTTGCTGTAGCATCAGCTGCTACGTAAATTGCAGATGCATCACAGTTGACAAAAGCAGAATATTTATACCATTGATTTTGCAGAGAGTTATCATTTAAGGATGACAAAAGTTTTTTCTAAAGATCAGACATTAGGATTACACGCATCTTAATTTTTGTGTAATTTAATTTTGTTCTTATTGGAGTGAAAATATAATCCATATAACTGCGTAATGAGAAACCTCACACATTGCATTAGGAATCTCTGTGGGAAACAAATTCGTGTGAGGCAGGCAATGTGCTTGTAAATTTTCTCCAATAGAAAACAGATCCTGAATCAAGCAGTGTGCAACATGTGCACACATACAAAACCCCAAAACAAACAGAAAAATCATTTAATTGAAGGAGAATTACTTCCAAACGCCTTCATCATTTTCCACTATAAAAGTAAATTAAAATAAGAAAGACAATTTAATCCTATTCCAGTGAAAACAATCAACTTATATATACAGTGGTATGCAAAGTTAATAGAAAAAGACTAATGTCAATGACAAACAGAACTCTCATCTCTCCTCCTCCTCCCTCTGAATGTACAGTCATTAATTTTGTCTCCAAAAGCACAAAAAAGTTGTTCTGGAACATAGTAACATGCCACTTTGGTGTCCTCTAGCTATAACAACATCAAAAATCCCCATCAGCTTTGAGAAGACAAGCTATGCCCCACAGAAATACTTCCCACATGCATACAGGGAGATGATCTGAAGTTTTCTAAACATTCATCAGACACTTTACATCACTTATTTTCACTAATTTTCAAAATCTATCCATTAATCTGATATAACTTTTCACAAGGCAAAGCCATTTGCAGCTTTCCCATGATGGCAACTGTTGAGCCATCATTTGGCAATTCTGGATGTAACATTGCAAGAACACTGACTTGCCAAAATGAAGCAAGGATTTTTGAAGAATGAATGCAGACAATACAGGACAGTTCAAAAGACAATAGGATAGAAATACTGTCTGAAGAAGCAGTTATCTATTTCTGAACCACTAAAGAAACGAATCAGCAAAATATAATAAGTTACACTACTAGTCATGGAGTCAAAAACATCAAGGCTATCACAGCCAGACAAAGCTGGAAAAAATTATGACCAAATATTGAGTGCTTGAGTGCTGATCTGGACAATGAAACAGCTGTTTTATCTTTGCTCACTGAAATCAAGGCTGATGCTGCTGATGACACCCAGTACAATCTTGTCAGGTTTTTGGCAAAAGATTTCTGGTTAAAAGAATGCAGAAGATGAAAGATCAGCGTTGAACTAGATGGAAAAGGATCATCAAGATTTGGGTTTTAGCCACAAATTGATGAGGAAATTGTTGCTTGGGAAATAGCAGATGACAAGAGCCCCACAGCTGTAGGAGAAGCTGAATCTGATGGGAAAGGAGATATTGCAGGCAAGTGTTATCATAAGAATTTCATCACAAGAATCCAAAAAGCTAGCTATAAAGTAGTATGTAGTAAATCTTAAACACATCTACTTGGGATTAAGCTTTATGGTTACTAATTGGTAGCGTTCTAAAGAAGATAAAGAGCACGTAACAAAGTTCTGGAACTACAGCAACATTTATATGATGTTATTTTGTTGACACAAAGTCAAAATCAGATTCTGTTCTAGAATACTGATCACAGTTTTATCAATGGAATAAGGTTCTGTGGCTATTATATACAGAATACGAAATTAATTACAATTCACAGAATTCAGAATAAAAAAATTTACTACTTCTTAAGTACAATTATTACAATTAAGTTTTTAAGCAGAGCCTGAAAAACTACAGAAAAGCTTTTCTGAATTTAATTTTTATTGGCACAAACAATCTAAGACATTACACACCATGTGAAGTATGTGTACACAAAACACGCACATACATATATGCTATTTATGCATGCAAATGGATCAACAGATACTAATTTTGTTTTTTACTTCATACTGTCTGGTCAAGATGACTTTGGAAATGATAAAGATCTAAAATCAGAGAAAGGCTCAGAGCAATACTAGCTACAAACCAACCTGCCAGAAATACTAAGATCCAAGTATTTCCTGGATTTATGTGGAGATATGCCAACTAACCAAACCTAAAATATCCTGTAAAGAGGGCTAGTGGAAACTTGCCCTACGTGAACTAATATTTTATTTTTCTTGGGATTTTTAGTAATTAAATATTTTATTTCTGAATTATAATTTCCCACAAGTGTGAGGTTGAAGAGACTGCAGGCCAATCTGGGAACACAAGAAATGTGTTTTTACAGAAAATTGGGCCAACAGAGCAGACGAGTAACTTTCATTTGAGGGATGCCTATGCAGTCACCTCCTTGATAACAAACCAAAGGCAAAAGAATATTCCAAGATAAGAAATTAACTATTACTATCAGAAAAAAAAAAAAGGAAGCACTGGCTTGTGAAATGTAGAATTCCAAAGAATCAGTCCAGACGTGGGTCGCTATTTGGAATGGTACCAAACCCAGCTATCCCATATGGTGGATGCTGCATGCACACAGATGGATGTGTACATGTGCAGGAGCTTGTACCAGCAAGCAGAAAGAAAAACTACTGAAGTCTTTGGAGTGGGGACAGATGGTAGTTTCACTCAAGATATGGTGTTTATTGAACATCTAAGATCACTGTCATGCAATCAGTATCTCCCTCAGAGAAGAATATTTACCTGTGTTGCAAGACTGTCCAAGCTGTGCCAGAATGAGCTGCAACAGCAAGGAGAATCTACCTTGCCCATCTTACAAGTTCTAGTATCTTGAAATCAAAAAACTGCAGAGTTACATTTCATTGGTTTGATTTCTGAGATTAATAATATACTTAAACTGCTTCAGAGAGTTCAAACAAAACTAGGCATTAGGCCTAGTTCCCAATTAAAATTAATTAATTGAAATTAATTGCTAAATAAAAAGACTAGGCATGTCTAACCCCTGGGGTTCACAAAAGCACCTTCTTTCCTGGCAGGTGAACTTGCTAATTCAGATGAAATTCTGTGACTGCTTCAGGTAGGAATTTCAGGTATGGTTGGAAAAGTGCTCTGCTGGGATAAAAGACCAATCTCTGATTAGCTGTAATGTTTCCAAACTTATGCGACGAACTGGTGTCAGCCAAGAACCCCCTCATTTTCACCAACTGATGAAAGCATTCCAACAGCAGTTTCAAGGGGCCTCTGAAAGTAGAACATATAAGGTTTGAGTCCCACGTAGCTCTAGTTTCCTAAGCAAGCAGTAACTTCATTCCTGTATCCTTTAGAAACATGATTGCCTTCCGTGGGGTAAGAGGTGACAGATTCTGAATAGGGATAAACACAGTGCTCCTGACCTGCAAGTAATATCAGAAATCAAAACAAAACCATAATTTGAGAAGTCTTTGCACACCAAGAAGATAATTATGTCTACTGTAGATACATGCTTGTTTTATCAAAGCCTTTCCAGATATTTATCAAGGTAAAAGAGAAACTAGGCAACACAGGTCTGCCCTTAACAGCCAACTTTGCTGCAACAGGGAAAAATCTTAAGTTTGGGTACTGAAACTTATTCTTATATTGAGTCATTCATTCATTATCAGAATCATTTGGCTCTTAAAGAACCAAAGATATGCAATATACCGAAAGTCATCCTAAGACAGAACATTTTGAAGGACTTTTTCTGCTAGAGTCTACTGACCAAGCCATAATGATAAAATTACTTCACTTCAGTCAAAAATTCCAGAGAGACCTCTGGTGCAGACTTCTGAATGAAAAGGTGCCCAAAGTACACCATCAAGACAGATAATACCCATAGCTCACATTGAACTTTCCATAAAGAAGCAAAAAGATTTTGTAACAAGGTAAAATTCCCAAGATAAGGGTAGTGAAAAGAGAAAATGAACAGAGAAAAAGAAGAATAGAAGGAAAATAATTAAATTGAACTGTTAATGACAAATTCTGTAATCTACCTACACAGCTGAGGAAAAATTCTTCGTTTTGAATTCAGATGCAGAGTCTTCCATGGCAGAGACGTTTATGGAAAGAGAAATTTGGATTCTGGATTAATTTAGGTGTGTTACATTCCAGTGCTATAAAGCACAATGAATCTGGAAGAGGTGCAATGTATTTTTCTTAGTTTCTGTATTTTTCTGTTCTTGTATACAACTAAGGATGTTCACCCTGAACTGCTGGGCTTAGATTTCCTCTTTTACTGAAATACTCACTAGGTTAGGTAATAACACGTGCATGCATATGGAACAGCCAAAAAAATGACAGAAGTATGCAGCCATACACATTTATATTATACATCTATGTGTAAACAGACATTTTTGATAGCTTAGTCTTCCCTGAAATTACTCATTTTATCTCATAGAAATGAGTAGTGAAAGAAAAGTATTGACAAGCCATGAAGGCTTTACAGTAATGTGCATTTGAGAAAGATAACGTGTTCATTTATAAATTCACTGCAAACAGCATCACACATACCTGACTGTCTCACATCAAAGTATAGCTCAGGCTTCTTTACCAAGGAAAACAGACTCTTCAAATTTTTATCTGTGCAAAGCTAAGTATGGGATTTTACAAGGGAGTAAATACATGAAAAACATCATTGGTTAACAAATATAAAAAGCCACATCTGAAAAAGTCTTCAAAAATACTCAAATATCAAAAAATATCTAAAAGTTACTAGAAACAAGGCCTTGCTGCCACAGGACACACCTGAAGAAAAAATCTTCAAAAAATAGTCAAAATAAAACATTAAATTACTGGAAACTAGGCCTTAAAATTGGCTTTGTGTTGCTTTTTAATTGGAAGGCAATGTTAGGCTGTAAACCACATACATAAAAGAAGTCACACTCCATAGTGATATCTTTCCCAAATTCTGTTGTAACTAATCTTTCACAAGGCATTAAAAAAATGCCTTATGGCATTCAGATACCCAAGGTGTTCGGTCTGCATACCTTTTCAACAGGGCATTCAGACCAAAGAAACACAAGGGGTTTAAGCAGACATTACAGATATGGTGAGTTACAGAACTGGTGCACAGACTACAACATCACATTGGCTGCTGCTACACATAAAGCTCATTATACAAAAACAATCCTTATAAACTAAGTATTCTTAAAAAATTAACACCAATTTTGGCTGACACGTTTAAAAACAAAACCAACTCAAACTTCTGTGTCAGTTTACACTCTGCTTAAAATCTAGCATAGGTTCATCAGTTCACCAAGCCGGACAGGGATGTCTTTTGATTTTGCTGCTGCAACTTCATGGATTATTATCAGTTACTGAATAAAGGGTGGTAGCAAACATATTTCATAGAAGTTTAACAAATTCAGGGAATCAGAAATGTAATATTTAACATCGATAATGTAAAATATGTGATTTCAATGTAGGATGTATGGATGGGAGTGCAATGATTCTAGCTTATACTAATTTTCCTTTGAGCAGTCACATGGACAGTATATAAGCATAATAATTACATTTTTATCAGATTTCTTATTAATGTATTTGTTCTTAAGATGTAGGCCTTAAGAGCAAAACATTCACATTCAAAAAATTTATCCTGTGTTCAACATAATATTTCTTATATATATTGACATCTTTAAACCTTTCTTAGTGTTTCTATTTCATAATTATAACACAACAAATGTCAGTACAAAAAAATATATACCATGGAATAACCTCCTTTAGAATAGTTTTCACCTATTCTTCAGGTTTTGAACTAAAGGAGAGTAAAATCCTAAAGTATATTTTTTAATCCATTCTTGTCATATTAAATACTAGAAAGTTGAAAATCAATCCATTGACCATTATTACTATCAGATGACAGCTTAATAATAAGATGGCATGACAAATTCACTCTTTTTTAACATATACATTAAGCCATTGGATGGGGCTTTGAGCAACCTGGTCTAGAGGAAGGTGTCCCTGTCCATGACAGGGGTGTTGGAATTAGATGATTTTTAAGGTCCTTTCCAACCCAAACCATTCTATGACTCTGTGATTTTAGCAAGTTCTGGTTGTTGAGGTTTTTCTTTCAAACGAAGAATTTGGTGTATCTTGATAGGCATGATGCTCAGAAGGGGTTGAATTAAAACATCTCTAAGATGTCTTACAAGCCAAAAACTGAGGATTTTGAAAATATTTTTAAACTACAGTACTTTGATTTATAAAGTTTATTCCTTGATCTGTCCCAAGACTCAAGTTATTTCAGCTCATTATTATTAAAAATAAACAGTAATTCCTACCAGTTTAACATATAGTGTGTTTTGGGTGTTCTGGGGGATTCAGATTTTTGGGTTATTTTTAATCCATCAGCTTGCAAAGGTTGGTGTTGCTTACTGCACACTGTACACACAGTACAGTGGTCCAAACAGGAAAGGTGTACCAGTAGTGTCTTTTCTTAAACAAAGCAGCATGTAATACTTCCTACACTTATTATCTGGAAAGACCATCAGCTGATGATGAGGTGAAAAGATTGTCATGATATCAAATATCGTTTCCTTACTTCATCCTGTCCCTATTACCAATCCGTGGCTTGTTGTTTTTTTTCTAACTTTTCTGACACTAAACAACTGTATTTTCTTCTCCTTGCACATTATTCAGAGCTGTTAGGTATGAAATCAACATAAAACACTTCAGAAAAATGTGTATAAATCATGTAAGTATTACACAATCTTTATTAAATTCTTGTGCTTGCTTGAGTTTAGAAATGAAAAAGAGCCAGCTAAAATATTTCATTATCTATAGGAATACACGTTGATATTAAGTTAGGAAAATTATGAACTTCTTTTCCAATTGGAAAAGGCTGAGGTACTGAATACCTTCACCTCAGTCTTTACCGGCAAGACCAACCTTGAATCCGAGCTACCAGAGACTGGGCAAAAGGCTGGAGCAAGGAAGGCTCACCCTAAGGGGAAGGGGATCAGATCAGGGAATACTAGACAAACTAGACATATGTAAGTCCACGGGACGTACCCATGAGTGCAGAGAGAGCTGGCAGATGTCATCACAAGATCACTTTTGATGTTCTTTGAACAATCACGGCAACTGGGAAAGCTGGCTTAGGACTGTAAGAGAGCAAATGTCACTTCCACTTTCAAGATGGGCAAGAAGAATGCCCAGAGAACTACATGCCAGTCAGTCTCACCTGAAGGTGAGGAACAACTAATCTTGGAAACAACTTCTAGGCATATGAATGAGAAGGTGGTGGCTGGGAGTAGTGAGTATAGTTTCCAGACCACAAACTCCAGTAAACAGCAATGTACCCCATAGGTTAAAAATCTCATGTGCCAATATATGCTGGAAAGCAGCTCTGCAGAAAAGGTCCTAGTGGACACCAGGTTGAACAAGAGGCAGCAAAGTGCCCTTGCTGCAAAGAAGGTGAACGCTATCCTGGGTTGCATTACACAAAGTACTGTCAGAGGAAGTGGTCACTTCTCAGTACTGGGTCTAATTCTGAACTCCAGTACATGAGAGACATGGGCATACTGGAGAGAGTCCAGCAAAGGGCCACAAAGATGATTAAGGTACTAGAGGATCTTACATATGAGCAAAGGCTGAGGGAGCTGGGATTGTTCAGTCTTGAAAGAAGAAAGTTCACAGGGGACCTTCTCAATGTATAATAATACCTCAAGGAAAGGTGCAAAGAAGTTGGAGCCAGGCTCTTCTCAGTGGTGCCCAGTGAAAGGAGCAGAGGAAATGGACATAGACAGAAACGCAGAGGCTTCCCTCTGAATGAAAAGGAAATCTGTTTTTACGGTGAGGGTGCCTGAGCACTGGAATAGGCTCTTTATTCAGCAAGACCTTGTACAACTTACTCTAATAACTGATAGGATTTTGCAGACTTCACACTAAGTAGTTAGCCCCAAGTTCAGATCAAAGAGAGATGCTAATTCTATTTCTGGCTAATATAAACATAAGCAGCACTGGCTTTGCCATATAGCCTTTTAAAGAAAACATGCTGCACATTACACCATACAGTACGCAAACAGACAGCAGAACTTCTTACTACAAACTGTTTCAGTAGTAGAGTGGTGAACCTCACTGGGCTGCATGTATCCCCAACACCCCAGCACAGCAGTCATTAATTGTTCTGTTCCCGCTGAAAAACTCTCTAATTATGAGACAAAGATCTAAAGATTCTTACAATTGTCATTTAATAACTGACCACTTATAACTGAGAGAGAACATCAAGCCATAGAGACCACTAGTTTTATCAACTATGACAAATTTAAGCTCTAGAAAATTCTGTCAAACAACAGTTATAAATAAGTTTAGTATCAGGCAAAACCCGTGTTCTTCTCAAGTCAGGAATATGAGGTATGAAAATTAGCGTTAAAAATACACCAAGAAAACATTGCGCCACACAGACCCACACCCTTTGCTTCTTCTATCTTTTTCAAGCATTTTGTACGCAAACATGTAGTTTGATATGATATACAGAATCTGCTACAGAGCTCACTTCTGCCAAGTTATGAACTGTATGGTTCATCTCCTATTAAATGGTGTTTAATTAGAGTGGTGACTTTATAACCAGTTATATAATTATTTGATAGACAATCCCAAATTTTAAAATACGATGTGTTATTCAGACTCAGAAGGCTTATGAGGTCTCAGTAGTTAAAATTAGTTGCAAAATAATGATCCCAAACAGTGACCACAAAACCACCTTTGTTCTTTAAACCAAGAATGAAAAATTTATGAAATTAAAATTTTAATACGCAAACTTAACATTTCAAATAATTCAAAATAAGATCAACAGTATGCGCAATAAGCTACACAGAAGATGGTAAAAAACAATAAATATTTGGAAAAAGAATGCACTACTGGCATATATGGAAGTGAACGCTTCCCCACTCCCACTCCTTTCCCTCTAAAAATACATACCTGCTGAATGTGTCTACTAGCTCGTTTCTGAGGTTGGTAGATAAGCCAAGTATACAGGACTGGATCAACATTAATTGCTAATCCTTGTACACTGGACAAGAGAACTGCACCTACACACCATAAAAAAGAGAAAAAAATGTCAACTATCTGCTTAAGAATCTCCTTATATGTACTCAGTTTTCTTACACATAAATCATCTTTCATGCAGACTTTTGTTTGGCTTGGATTTACATACATGATCATTTTAAATTCTAACCAAGAGTAATAATTAAAGTATAAAATTCAATAACTTCTTCCAAGTGAGAAACTTACCAGCACCGCCGGTGTTATGGACACACAAAAAAAGTAGCAAATTGCATTTTGATTTTGCTTATTAAAATTTATTTGCCAAGAGAAGTGCTTGTTTTCACAAAGTTGTTTGTGTAACTGAATAAACACAACACCTTTCCTCAAATTCTCAGCCAATATTTACACTGCAAGAAATGAGTCAGTAAGACCCTTGACAGAAAGAAAAGAATATAATGCATAACTTCCCACAACCTCAACAAAAAAATGCTCATGGTCTAGGACAGTGGGCTTTTTTAACAAAGACAGGCCTCCTTTAGGTTAATGTTCTGCCCAAAGCTGCTTAAGACAAACATTTTTCACGTAAACGTGGGCACGAATATTCTTTAGAAGATGAGCTAGGCAAAATAAGGCAAATTTTTTAACTCTGATAAGATTGTCAACCTCAGTACTGTGAGCTCTTAGGATTTTATCCTAAGTTTTACAGTATACCTTATTTTCTTTAAATCTCACTTTTGAATTCTTAGTATTACAAGACAGGGTTACCATACCTTCATTGCTTAAAAGGAAACTTCTAGTTTTCATATGGTTGTGAAGAAAAACTTACATGGAAAATGTTAAGGCTCAAAATAGGAGAATAACTATCTCAGTACCCAGAAATGTTAGCATATACACTGAGCCATGCACACTAAAACCCAATTTATATATCACTATTTCCATTAAACCTGCATTAAAAATCTGATGATGCATTGGTGAGGTATATTAATATAATACAAAGTATCTATTATATTGAAAAAGTGTGGCAAGTAGAAGTAGTAGTAGTATGGCCAGTCTTCGAGAGCGAAGATTTGGGAAAGGTCATTAACCCTTCGAGCCTGCGCAGTGGATT